>NC_133478.1:9302195-9467249 GCF_025370935.1 Choristoneura fumiferana
AGAAAGAGTCGACACACCACTCAACCGTCCATAGACCAGACGTCGATATGCACAATCTGCCAACTGTCATGTCATATCTCATCTGTGGCCTATGCCGAATGTCAGTGTCACGAACAGACTGGCTACTGCTTTATTAGATACTTTGCTTGACTTGAACTAACCTTAAAAACTTAATATTTAAAGACAAAAGATCAAGTGTTAATAAATACTTGAAACAAATTAAAAAATAAGACTCAAAAGCCGTTAAGTGTCTGCACCTAACATCATTCAAAGGCTCATGACTTCAAAAAACAGCTACATCCGCTCCGATGCAATGGGACAAAAACTCGAGGTATGTACCTATTCCATTTGAGGCAAGAAATTCGACAAACAAAACATACTCAGATTGCACTCGTATCATGGCTCTGCATCTCCTGAATCATTTGGTGTTCAAGCATCATTTTTTTAGCTTTTATTTAAAATTTTGTATGCATTTTAGGTCTCGGATTTGGGGCGAATATTGTTCAGCATTTCGTGGCTGCATACCTGAAACTGCACGAAAAGCAGCTGTTTTGTGGCGAAGGCAGAAGCAGTTGTGTGGCACGCTTCCGCTCTCACATGACCAGACAAGTGGCAAGGCCAAGGCAAGACGATAATGTGAGTTTGTTTACAAGATACATTGGAGCTCTGTGCTTTAAGTACGTCAAAAAGTAAAACAAGCCAAATGAAGTTTACGTCGTGATGCATTTTGAGCATTATGTGTTATTTTAGAAAGGAGTTACATGAGCCCTTTAACGGAATATTAAACAGAAGCGTGAACAGGCATTTTGGGACTCTCTGGATTAGTTTTTAGTTTTTGCCAGCAAACGCGGTCCATACACCACATCCTGTAATTTAATTTCGATAACAAAAAAAAGCAATAACAAAAATTATAGTAAGCACATATTAAATTGGTATTGATGGTGGTAAATAAACTAGACACTTTATTTAATATGAAAAAGCTTATTATTTCCTGCATTATCATGGTTGTACAAAAACCATTATTGTATTTCATATTATATTGGCAATTTCTATGTACCTAAATAAACAAACCATTTGATACTAATCTTAATTTTAGCAAACCTTATGTTAAGATATTAGTTTTAATTGATAAAAATAAAGTTGCCTTAAAAATATTGACCCGGAGCAAAATGGAAACTGTTTTAAAAAAATTAACTCTTTTTGCCAACAGGAAGAGATGAAGCAAAAACAGAGCCCTTGCTGAGGGGACAACGGCAGGAGGAGGTGCCGCTGTTCTCTCAGCAGACGGAAGAGGCGCGAGAACGCCATCACATTGTTAAGAGAAATTGCGCCTTTGGCGGACGAGCCGCGCCCCCGTGACGCAAGCAGGAGGTGCAGGCGGCGCCGTGTGTGAGTTGGCCGCCGCGGCAAAGGCGGCGGATAATTGCCATGCGAACGCCATACGCATCACTTGATGCGTATGGCGTCTTAATAAAAAAAGTTTCTTTTTTAAAATCTGATTTATTTGTCTAAGATCAGCAACAACATATAACAAAATATACAACGAACATTAACTTATATCCAACCTTTTCGCACAATCACGACAAAGGGGCTTTATAAAAAACTGCACCGCTACTACGAAACTTGGAAGTTCGTGTCGTGCGGTCCCTCTGACACTTTACTGTTTAATACGAGAGCGAGAGGGACCGCACGACACGAACTTCGAGTTTCGTAATAGCCTCTGGGGCTGGAGGATGAAATTTTTGCTTACAAGTTTATGAACTCGACTGTACATTGGACTGTAAATGCGCAACTGGTTTGGCTTAAAGTTAATTGGAATGTTTAGCACATGTGTAAGAATAATTGCATTTTAGTTTACTGTTTTAGCAATAACATCACAAAAATGTATTGAGTGACTGATATGTGACAATGGTAATACTTATACATTTACCTTAAATGTCTATTGAGGCCTATTTAGAGATAAATATGATAGTTATTTCTTGCATTGTGGCCAATCAACTTTTTTACCGACACTATTCTGTCCTCGACATTTTTCAAACAATAGCAGATTTTTTTAAGTAAACATGTATTTTCTGTAATTTAATAGATGGTGTACATGAATACATGCCATCCTATGCAAGTTCAACCTATTAAACCGTGAAATATCTTGTTGGAAGTACGATTTTTGGTTACGCCAGAGACAATTTTGGTAACGCAGGAGACGCCCAAAGTGTCGGTAAAATAGTTGATTGGCCCTTGTAAGGGATTTATATGCAAGGTATGTGTAAATGTGACCATGGAATGGTGTGGATGTTACAGAAAACTTATTGTCAAATATTTTATGTTCATAGTCTGTATAATAAATAAAAAAAATGTATCATCTCACCAATGGCGTAGCTAAGTAACCAAAGGCCCTGGGGCAAAAAATAAACTAGGGCCCCAACTAAACTATTTAAAATCGTTTGTTCCGTGTTCGTCGTGTTCCGAGTTCGAAGTACTCAAATTTCCTGAGTCCGAGGGGCCCCCTAAGCGTGGGGGCCCGTCTAGCCCTCTGGTAGCTACGCCACTGCATCTCACTATTTCCCATTGTGTTATTAAAGTACAGTCAAAGAAACTGAAAAATGTACAATGGTGGGAACTTTTCGCTGCAAATGTCGTATTAACTTTGGAAATTTTGTGAAACTTATTAAGAGAAGGTTCCGCAAATGTACTTGACTTAGTTTCCTTGGCTATACCCTCTTGCCGCCCAGAATGAATTCCTTTTAATAATAGTTTTATTTTATTTCAACAATGTTAATGACTAAGGGCTTTGGCTGGCAGGAGGATACCTATTATTTTTCTCATATTTCGTTTACATTCCTACCACAAGCTTTGTTATGCTAAAAACGATATTATTTTAACTTCATTCTTGATAAATAACAAAACAAACGTCAGCAGGCATAAAAAAGTAAACCTGTTTATTCAAGGAACCAATTGGAACCATAATACTTAATTGCCAGTATTTGCCAAAATTAGTAGCCGTCTGTTTCACTAATTAATTAGTTATACTTATACTCAATCTTTGTGTTCTTTTAGTTCATTGATATGGACCTCCGCAAAGTAACGCCTGATTCAATAAATTATTCTCAATCTTTGTCCACCAAAAATCTCGAACAGTTAAGTTGTAGATCATCCATCACTGAGTATTATTTGCACATTTGTAGGTATAATTCAGGTTACTCTATGGAAAGTAAAGTAGCGATTGTTGCCTTTGTGCTGGTAGGAATAAAATGTTAGTTTGTCCACGGAAAATCGTGGAATTATGATTACACCAACGGTGGCCATAAAAAAAAATGATTTATTTCAGACCACATATAGGATAGGGATCCTCATTGTCCATAACATTGATTTGTTAGTAACAAAATAATCTTATATAACTATGTTAGTAACTAAACTTAAATGGAGAGTGGACCAGTGCCTCAGATCGCGTAAATACCTGTAGGCTACCACGAAACCACAATGCACTAGCGCTAGCGTTTATTGTACACAACAAATCTGTCACACACGCACATGCTAACCAATAGTCAATGTGAAAGTGATTCAAAGGTCAGGGTGGCCAAATCCGTCAGCGGGGCATTTCCGTCTAACGGCGTTTGCGGCTATTCAAACAACAGTACACGCTTACTCACTCGATCGGTAAAGCAGAGAGAACAGTTTATACCCACAGACAAAAACAGATGGCGCTGTCTAGCCAGTGAATGGAACAAAACCGCTTTTAAAGTTTAGTTGCGCTCCGAACTCGAACGCGAGTGTAGTGTGCTGTTGTGTTTCGTGACGGTGCGATGAGAAAATGTAAGTTTACGGCTTACTAAGTATGTTTATTATATAGTTCGATATGCATGTTTGTTGGTAGTTTTATAAATTTTCAATTATAATCTGTTGGTGAGAAACTATGGGTGGTTGAATATTGGTATTAACGAAATGATCGAGTAGACAAATCCGTCAATTGTGAAACGGGCAAGGTTTTGCCCGAAGATGGTTGTTTTGTGCCGGAATTTCCCTTTCATATATTGCACTTTTTGATTTGACTTAATTAAATAATAATATGAAAATTAACATTAATACGATTTTAAATTAAAAATACTGTTGCGAACATAATAACACTGTACTTCGGCCGGACCTTACTCAACAGTGGCGCTAACTGGTGAGCACAAAAACAGCCCATTATTTAAAAAACGAGTCAGTAGCCAATACAATCTAAAATAAACCTTAAATTGAGGTGGCTAGAGTTTAGTTTCGAGTAACAGTTCAGCGGTATTTGTTCACTTGACGTATATGTTTGTTATACGTCACGATACAAGAAAAATCGTAGGTTGACGGAATAGCCCCAAACCGTCGGGAAAATCCGTCAACTGACATGTTTTAAAAAAAAAACATATTTAAATGACCAGCAGTACTAGCAATTTCATATGAATACCTGTATATAGTTAAATAAATGCTTAATCTATAACAGTGATCAGGTTTATTAAAAAGTAAACATCATCTTAGTTATGACCAGCTTAAGTGAACTTATCAAAAAGTATGACGGAAATGCCCTCCTTGACTATGTTGTCCTTTGCATTGTAATTTTGAATTGAATGATTACAATTTAATGGAATTAATGCCGAAATATTTATTTAAATAACTATTATTTCCAAGATAAGCGTTAGCTAGGACATTTTTGAGACTGGCGCCGGGCTTTTGTCTTTGATCGGGGGTCAGTTCTTCACCCCTTATCTTTAGCAGCGCCTCTAAAAAACTGCCTAAAAGATTGCTTTTCGCGTCCCACATGATTTTGGCGTCTTGGCGCCTATTAAAGTTTCCACTTCAGTCGCACTATCCTGCTTAAGCAACTCTACTTAGCCCATGGCGAGTACCTAGGGTGCAGCCACCTACCGACTTAATTAATTATTATTAAGAACTCAACAAAATATGTGTTTTTTTATGGTTGGAGCTTTAACAGAAACTACAAACTAAATCCACAGCACAGGTCGGTCAAAAGCTTGGCACTTGTACTAGACTAGAACTTATTCTATGTCTTTAATTCATCTGAACAAACTCAAAGGAAGAAGTGGTTTCATTTGCGAATATTTAAAGCATTTGTCATGTATGTTAGTGTTATAAAAAAATGTAAGACAATGTTTTCGAAAAGACTTTGTAAACGTATTGATGGTATTGTATATGGATAATGGCTATGCATGTGGTCAAGGTATCTAGACATTTTTGATATTTTGTATCTTCGTGGTTTTTCGCTGTAATAGAAATAGAGGCGCATCTAATTTAATTCAGTTTATTTCGGGCAGTTCAATTTACTCAATGCTATTTATTATGACCTGAACCAATATGGCCATAACCATTAAACTGAATTAAATAAAAAATCCATTTCATTATTTTTCTTTTGTCGAAGGATGAACTTATTTTATATTTAGTGCTGCAGGCATTCATATTAGGCGGCGTTGACAATTGTTAATCATAGGGCTTTCCCAACTCGTTCTATACCTACGCACGTATTATAAAAGTGGTATATTCATCATCAAATATATCAGAGTGGCAATGGCTCTAGAAATATTTGATCACGATCACGACAACACTTTGTTATTGTCAAGTGCGTAATTAATTGCGCATTCATATATTCTAGCTATTCGTACCTATGCCATGCTAGAATCTAGCACATTGGCCGCTTCAATTTAACGGATGTTGACTGTACTAGAATTAAACTAAAAATGTAAAAGAATGACATTAGATGCGCCTGGATTGCTAAACATTCATAGTCAGAATACACTAGTGTAATTAGGTAATTACAATTACCTAACATTGGCTGGGACTGTTAGCAATCCTTTTAGAAATCTGTGTATAATATGTAAACATTTGTAAACTGGAATAGCAATTATATGCCTATTCTGATGTATTATTATAGATGTTATTCAATAAATAATCGATATTTACTGTTATAAGCTTTTTCTTTGAGCAACAAAATCAGTGGCAGAACCTTTTCTGTTTTTTGGTATTCATATTTATATTATCTAAACGATTTTTCATTTGTTCCAACGGTCCAGTTTAATGAAGCATTGAATAAAACACTTTTTGAAATAAAAATACATATATTAATTACATCAATATTAAATTACAGCCAACATAACTATGTAGATTACAATAATAAAAATATACTTTTATAATTTTCATTGAAACAAATAAATTAAATAATAAAAACAGGGTATTTTTTTTCTTATTAGTAAAACTAAGTCTAAAAAAATCACTGACTATGCAACTCTGAGAATCAGGTAACATTCTTCAAAACAATCATCTACAAGCAAGGGAGAGCTCACTCACTTATTAATAGTGTTATTATGGAATTTACTTATAAATTTACTCTAATTAATTAATAATGAGAAAACAATAACGTTATCAGAGTCTGCTTGTTAGGTGCTCGGGAAGCATCTAAGTTAGTCAGTTTTGAACATACAATCCTATTAGCATAAGTCAAGAGTCAAGGAATACGACGCAGTTTCAATGTCGTTTGAAAATTATCTTTATCTCAAATAATTTACATACAAATTCCTTACTTCGGCGACTTCAATAGAAGGCCGTTTTACTATATAAGTATAAATTAAACTTTATATCAGTTTCTTATCCACAAACAATATCTTTTACACAGACACAAAGTTCAATATGTAATGGCATCGTATTAAGTTGCACGTCTCTTCGTCTGCCAGTATGTATTTGATAGAGGCAGAAATAGATATGATACTTTTTAAACTCCCAAAGCTGGGAAAATTGTTCTCGTGTCTAGAACCCCTTGTGTAAATATCAACATATAATTTCTGCCTCGTATATCATCAACATACAAAAAAATAGGCCCTGCAATAATTAATGAAAATAAAGTAAAAGGTGTGGCAACTATGTAACACGGACATAGCAGGTTGGTTAACCAAATTTTAATTAAGGCTGATGTGTACATACCCACTTAGACTTGGCAAATGCTGTTGACTATTTATTACGTATTAATACCATTTAGCTTTTTTTTTAAATGTGAAAACTGCGTCAGAACTTAGAATCAACTTTAAATACTGACATTTTCATCGTTGTGTAATTAATCTGTCATCTCCCAGGATAACAGGATCAAAGGAATTTGGGCACAAATTTGTGCCTCTGGGAGAGGACAGGTTAATAGAAATCAACAGAATTATTCAAGTTCACGCAGCCTCTGGTAACATTCTTGTAACCTAAGTAGAGGGAGATTGGTATCATATTACTGAACAATTTAATGTTTGCAGCTAATTTTTTGGCATGAAGCAATGAAAAAAAGAAAAGTTAAATAATGCTTTGGAATAGACAGCCAGCGGGACTCGATGATGTTTCACTGATACATCATCGCACGTCGAATTAAATTCTCTTCTCTATCCCGCCGGCGAAATCAATAAATTTTGCGAGAAGTTGTAACATAGGCGTATTTACAAAAATAACCAACTAAAATGACACCTAAACAGAAGTAGCGAAGAAAATGTACCTACATAAGTTGCAAACGTATAAATGCCCTTTTACAAATTTCCACGCGGGAGTTATAACGTTTAATATATATTTTTACTTTATGTACCGAGCTACTTAAAAATTATGTCTCTAATGATAAAGAGATTTCACTATTAGAGTAGCACAATATATCTCTCGGCATCGCGCTCGCTCCTCGTTACATCTAATGCTCTAACATTACATTTAAAATATGTTACAATGTTCCCATTTGTTATTTTCATTTAATGTTTATTACTGGATTATAAACTGCGCACAAACTTAAAAACATTTTGAATTCAGATTCGATTATTAATGTTTTGAACATTCCGCCGGTCAGTCTTGAAAAAAAATTGGGAAAACAGACAAGTGATACACAGAGAGCCAAAATGCAATGTTTAAATCAATTCCTTCAAAGGCAGGGTATATGCTATACATTACAATATTGTTTTGATAGAAATCTACTCAATAATTGTAAATGTTCAAAACTACGACTCATATATTGCATACAAAGTGAAGAAGACATTAAACGCAACGTCTATGTATATTCGCACACCGAATAGCGCGCACTAGCTGCTTGTCTTAACGCCAGCTACGGGGTAAGCGTGATCTAACACACATGATGTATAAATAAGACTTCTCCGTCACCGCAATATGCTTTACACAGACGCGTAAGGCTGCGTCTCCACCAAAGATGTGCGAGGATATGTTGCAGTTTCTATTGGTTCATTAAAACACATTCCTTGCACATCTCTGGTAGTAACGGAGCCTAAAGGTTCACTTCAAGATGGACTGTCTGTATGTTAGTTTCGCATCATAATTATTTAGATCCAGCAGTGTGCGATTTGTGCTCAACAGGATGGCATGCACACTACAAGCTTATTACTGTACTAAAAAAAATCCAATCAACCATAATTTTATTTAAAAATAAGGAATAATGGGTACAAGAACAGACAATTTCTCAAGAATATTAATGTTTAAATTACCCCCTTATTAACAAACGCTTGTTAAGCTTGATAAAATAACATTAGTTTTATATTTAAATATCTTTCCTTTGTCAGATACAAACAATACATACCTACCAACAGTTGTAACATTTGACATTTGTAACTTTTTCTGAATAAGGGGGTTAATCTCAATTTATTGTAGAGAAATTAAATGACAAAATGTGGCAAGGTGGCCACGATGTCGCCGGCGTTGGCCGTTAGAGAACTGGAGATCTGCCGCCCGCCGCGGCTGGTCGCTGGCACATTGACAAACTTGCACTGCTTTAGGACAAATGCATAACTAAAAATAATAATTTAATATAGACTCTACTTTGACAACAATGTAACAATTAGGTAATTAAAAGTAATTATAAATGCCTTTTCCTTTATATCCAGCCTAATAGAAACTTATCGTTAGCCGTAATCGTACCAATCATTTCTACGAGAAAATAGTATAATTTTACACTCAGCTTCTACGAAAATCATATTAATAGGACGCAGCTCACTCGAAGCGTAAAGTAAAAGAAAATACGTCGCTATCACTACATAATTATGCCCATCATCGATCGTGATTCACTTACAATCTACTTACATTTTATAAAAGGCATCATTTGAAACATCCTGTTTAAAATTATTTAAATCAAAATAATATAGCAATCAAACATATCAACGACAAGAAATCTACGCCAAATCACGAGTCACATAGCAACATAACGAAACTAACTGCGGCGTCTACTATTCATCGAGAATCGTTAGTTCATATAAAATGGCGATACACTAAGTTGCACCGGGGGAACGCGTTTTGTACTAACAATAGGGGCCACTACGGTCGCCGCGGTCGCGGTCGCGGTCGCTGCCTGCGAGTAGACGAACAGAACAGCATCCTATATTAACTTTGGTGTTTATTCCTTCTAGCCGGGAGCCGGACTCGGGTTGTCGCTTCACTTGTTGGGCACTTGTATCTTCTTGGACCTGAAGTCGTATATTTTGCGGCAGAAGAGGACGAGGTCTGGCGAGACGGCGGGCGGCAGCTTGGAGTCGTTGGTGGCCACGGCGGCGGTCACGTCGGATGCTGGCAGCGGCGGCACGATCGACGGCGCCACCGTAATGCCCTCCTCTGCCGCTTTTAGCCGTTTCCTATACCTGGAAACAAACATGTCGCGTCAGATAACAGAATGTTTTGAATCAGTTAAAAAATGATTGCGATGTAAAAAAAAAGTAATTTTTAATTTTTAGTTTGATTATAGTTTCACATAGAATTTTTTAGTGAATATTTTTTATGAGACTGAGGGGCTGTTTCAGTATCCATTGATTAGCGTTAACCGACGGTTAAATGTGATGCCGTCTCCGTCTATTCGAACAAAACACATAGAGACGGCATCACACCTAACCACCAGTTAACACTTATCAATGGATGGTGAAACAGCCCCTAAATTTGATATAAAATACTTTTCATCCATTAAACAGATGGATGCAAATCCTCTCTAATTCGTATCTTAGACTACTATTTAGGAAGTAGCATTATCAGACGTCCCGACTTTGAAATCAAAATTAAATGTCCCGCGCGGAACAGGCTTAGTATAGCTTTTCGGGGATCAATAAGACAGTTAAGGTAGACTTCCGAGTAGAGCGGCTCCGGCGTCACTAACGCAGCGACAGTAACGCGGCGACAGAGCGATAGTATTCGCGTTCGAACGTTAGTTCATACGTTTCCGTAGTGCGAATACATCGCTCTATCGCCGCGCTACTGGCGCTGCGTTAGTGAAGCCGGAGCCGCTCTACTCGGAAGTCTACTTCATTAAAATACGTTTTTATGGCTATTTATCTATCTATTGTCATAGTAAACATACCTATTTTAAAACTCAAATAAAAGGATAAGTATTTAAAAACTATTGATTATATATTAATACGTTTTTAGGGTTCCGGAGCCAAAGTGGCAAAAACGGAACCCTTATAGTTTCGCCATGTCTCTCTGTCTGTCCGTCCGCGTCTTTGCTCAGGGACTATCAATGCTAGAAAGCTGTAATTTTGCAAAAACAAAATGGTACAATTAAAAATTCAAAAATATTTTTTTTTAAGGTACCTCCCATAGACGTAAAGTGGGGGTGATTTTTTTTTCTCATCCAACCCTATAGTGTGGGGTATCGTTGGATAGGTCTTTTAAAACCATTAGTTTGCTTGAGAATTATTAGTAGTTTATGAGTAAATAGCAGCCTAAGGTATAAAATATACCTAAACTTGGAAGATTCCGTATAAAATAAGAAATCCTTAGAAAAATATTACTTATTTTTTTCGTAATGGCTACGGAACCCTATTTTGGGCGTGTCCGACACGCTCTTGGCCGGTTTTTACTATGTCCCGCTCTTCCCCTTAAAATCGTGCCAGAAATGCTGGCAACCCCGTGTTGTACCCACCGGCAGTACTCGTTGAAGGTGAGCACATAGCACTTGTCCTCGATGCAGGCGACGGAGTTAGCGTCGCGGTGGCGCGAGGCGAACACCTCGTCCGGCGCGTCCCCGGGCTGCCGGCCGCAGTGCGTGTGCTCCGGCCGGTAGTACCACACCAGGGACACCATCATCTCGCCTGGAAGGTTACCACGTGGTTACTACATCAAAATCATCTGTAGTGTGAGCCGCGCCACGCACAACACTCTCCCATTATATATCGTATAAATAGTCGGAAGGTTTTAGAATAAACGCAGTATTTACTCGGCACTTGTGTTGACTGAACTCCCCATATCATATCATCATCTCATCCCAGCCTATATTTACGTTTCCACTGCTTTAGACTTCTGAGAATGTGAGCTTGTGCCGTAGTTCCCACGTATCAGCGTAGCCAGCCATGGGCTCAAGGTGGGGCAGCAGTCTAAAATAATATGTAACTAGCAAACTATACCCGCGGTCTTACCCCTTTGAGTTTGGTTAGGTACCTTACAGGTCAGAGCCACCGTGGCTACGCCCATGATCCCACGCAGGCCCAGTGCAAATTAGGATTTTCACACCCACCGTTAAATTGCTTCGCAGGTTTGTGCGGGTATCCTCAAGGTGTTTTCCTTCACCGTAAAGCTCGTGGTAAATGTAATTTCAAAACACTGTCAAACCACTAGGCTACCACGGCTATTCACCACGTGGTAAGAAGATCAAAATCAAAACGCATTCTGCCATAGTTGCCAATAAAATATATAAAGTTTCGCTTGATCCAAATAGTTTTGGTAT
The DNA here is from genome assembly GCF_025370935.1 of Choristoneura fumiferana. Classification (NCBI taxonomy): domain Eukaryota; kingdom Metazoa; phylum Arthropoda; class Insecta; order Lepidoptera; family Tortricidae; genus Choristoneura; species Choristoneura fumiferana. The sequence goes on from NC_133478.1 coordinate 9,313,897, forward strand.
GTTTAATTAAATTAAAGTAGGTAACACGATTTATTATCGCGGTTCTAATTTTAGAACTAAATAACAAAGACTACGTATTACCTACGCGTTTTCATTGAATAACAATTAATTAATCTTGGCCCCGCGCCATGTTCTATTAATGATGTGAATAGATTCTGAAAACAATAAAATCGAGTCTAGGTATTGGGACACCGCTTGGAAGGTTAGACAAACGATACTAAAGTTGTACAAATGTTTACGCCACACATATGCGAAAGAGTCTGAATACATACTCGCATGTGTACGACTGAGTGGGTGTATATTTGTTACTACTTCATGCTAAAACGGCTGCGATACGCTTACGCTTACACCCGGCTGTATGAAAGCTGCACGGCGTATTTTGCAGTGTCTATGCAGCTACACGTCATGGATAGTAGACAGGGCCTCCGCTAACTGACGCGGTTTGCACGGAGCGGGTGGACGCCTATTAAAAATAGTATGAGCAGAACTAACTGCGTACATCGTTTGCGACGGATTTTACCTGTAGGTACTCCGCGCACCCGCGCCGGCTAGCGTAGGCCCTAAGGCATCTTAAGCCCGGTGGCCGCCGCCATAGCCCGTCGAGTTGGTAAAGCAAATCTTAACCACTGTGTGTAGAGGCGACTGTCGATGTGTGTGTACCCAGAGCCAGTACCCACCGTCGTCAGGGTTCTCCCAGAGGCGCGCGACCCGCGCCACGTAGGGCTGCGCGCGCGCAGACGAGGCGCGCAGCAGCACGCAGTCGCCGCGCGCCACGCGGTCCCCGCTCGCGTGCGTCATGCGCGACCAGCAGCGCGCCGACCGGTCCAGCCGACTGTCGTTCTAGAGAAACATACCTCAACTATAAGCCCTGTATACATGGTAAACATTTGTCGACCAACAATTGATCAACAACTGGCACAAAGTTGCTGAATACTTTGTTTACGGTATGACCTCCTGTCCACTCATAACTACATACTACCGCGACCACTAGGTTTTTTTTTAGCAGCCAGGATAACTGCCACTAGGAAAGTAGGTTGGACGCCATTCAATATACGTTGCTAATTTAAGGTATGCCAATCAATACATTTGATCAAAATATAAATGACATCTTAAAAAAATCCCAGATAATAATTTGCATTATAATAATTTATCAAATAATTAGTTGGGAAAAGATATCAGTGCGAAATGTTGAGTTGGGAAATAAAATTTCGCTTAAATAAATATATGGGAAAAATAGCCTGGGAGCTAATAATTTGCTAAATAATTTTCGTCGAAACATTAGTAAACCGTGTTTGTTGTACCTAGTAAGCAAGCCTGCCTAGAGTTGATTTTTGAAGTACCTACTACTTATTATGAACAAATTTTATTTTTAATCTGTAAAATTGCTGTCAGGTACTCACAACAAACGAGACTAGAACGAAGGATTTTTTTTTAAAATTGTTTTTTGGGATCTTTTTGTACTTTTAAAAAGCTTAAGTGGCTTAATAAGAAACAAACAAGCTGAGATATGTGTTGCATATTGTGGTGTGGGGAAATTCGTGTCTGTACCGTTGTCCAGCAGTGGTGTAGCGGTATAGTACGTGGCACGGAATGCCGAAGACCTGGGGATTCCCAGTGCTGGTCTAATTTTTCTGGTTTTTCTTTTTCTATATTTCAGTTTGTATTTTCAATTTAGGTTTTTTTTTGTTTATTTAGCATATTAGAGTTGTTAATCTAAAGAACACGGCAAGTTAAATAAAAACTTGTAAAGAATGCAACTCACATTGAGATAGACCTTGGAGACGTGGTTGTCCCCGTCCCAGTCCCAGCCGTTGCTCCAGCGCGGCGGCGCGCGCGGGTCGGCGGCGAGCGGGGCGGGCGGCTGGAGCGCGAGCCGCGCGCGCCGCCCCCCTCCCCCGCGCCGCTGCGCCGCCGCCGCGCGCGCCGCCCCAGCTTGCCCACGCTCGGCGTGGGCGACGCGCACGCGTCCTCCACCAGGAGAGTCGCTTCATCCGTCTTTATCACTGGCTTCTTAGCGAATAACTTCACTTTCTCGCTCGCTTTGTCCACGAGCTTGCAGCGCTTCACCGGCTTGGCCTTCTCGGGTTCCTCTTTGGAGTCCTTAGGATCGCTGGCAGATTCGACGGGCTCCGGCTGATTATCCTCGGGTTTGACGGCCGTGCAGCTCGAGTCGACCTTCGATTTCGGTTGTTTACCGACTTTTGATTTAATCGCGCTCTCGGCCGCGACGTTTTTATTACTAACACTGACACTGTCCGTAGCGCAGTCCTTGGCGAGCTCGCTTTTATCTTTTACGATCTCTATTAACTTCGCGTCACCGCTCTCGTTCGAGACTACCGTACTGTTCTTTTCGAAGATCGATTCGCACTTCGTTGGCACTTTAGCGTCCTCCTCGTAATCCAGTTTTTCGGTGGGAGATTTTAATACTGTTTTTAGATTGTGCGTTATTTTAGAGTCGATCTTTTCAACTTTGCACGCGTTTTTAGCCGCTACTTTTTTCCCTACTATCTGACTCGCGGGACCGACGGCGGTCGACCGAACGCCGTTGACGGTACCGTTGGAGTCCACGATGTTATTGTTGATATTTAATGTCTTTTTATTCGTTTGTGAAATATTTTCGTTAGGCGAAAAGAATAATTCAGCGGGATTTATTTCCTTATCGGAACCGTATCCCTTTTCCATCCTATCGATACTATTTTTTCGTAACAAATTGTCAAGAAGCACTGCACTTTTAGTCTTGGGCTTGGCGGCGACGGCGTCGACGGGCAGCGCGGCCACGTTGTCGAGGCGCGGGTCGTCGCGCGCGCCGTGCTCCACGACCGCCTTCTTGCTCTCCGGCTCTTCCGCGCTCTTCTCCGATTTCCTCTTTAGAGATTTCCTCTCCGCGGCCGGCGTCTTGGCCGTCCTCCTCGGCTTCTGAACTTTTTTCTTAGGCTCCCTCGTGATAGTCTCCACGCGGACGACCTCGGTCTGCTCGCTCGAGACTTTCCTTCGTTTCTGCAGCTTGACGTGCTCCCCGATGCCGTTCGTCTTGCAGGCGTCCTCGAGCTCGACGTCCTTCATCTCTATCTCGAGCTTGGGCCGCGAGTAGCGCCGCTTGACCGCCTTGGCGGCGTCGACGGCGGCCGCGGCCTCGAGGGCGGCGGGGCAGTTGTGTTCGCGGAGCGCGAGCGCGTCGGTCTTGCGCGGCGGAGAGTAGGTCGGGCCCTCGTTCTCCTTCTTGACGTCGACGAGGGGCGTGGAGCGCTCGTCGGAGGAGGAGAGGTCGATGGGCGCGCAGAGCGGCGGCGAGATGGCGAGCACGTCGTCGTCGGCGTCGGCGTCGCTGTGGGCGGAGCGTGGCGGGCGCGGCGCCAGCAGCAGCGCCGTGTCGTCGCCGGCGCCGGCCAGCGAGCGGCGCGCCATGGCCTTGCCGAGGCGCGCGCGCCGCGGGGCGGGCGGGGGCTGCGGGGCGCACGCGCCGGCCGAGCCGCGCGCCGGAGACGGCGGGCCCAGCGACGGCAGCGGCGAGCGCGGCAGCCGCGGCTCGAACAGCTCGCGCTTGGGCGACGCGCCGCCGATGGCCGGTACCGGGCACGGGTGCGGCGCGTCCGCGGCGGCCGGCGGCTCCGGCTCTAACGGCGGATCCTGGAACAACGGAGCCATATTCATACTTATATCATTAGCGAGACGCGAGTAGTAGGCTATTTGACACCACCAATCGATTGACATACTTTTTATGACCTGTAGAAATGTGATTTATCCATTTTGTATGGTAAGTCTAGACTGTGGGGTTACTTGTAAGCTCACTCAATAGGGAATATAAATTAATAAATATCACGGGACAATTTACATCAATTGATTTAGTCCCAAAGTAAGCTTAGCAAAGCTTGTGTTATGGGTACTAAGCAACGGATAAATATAATTATATAGATAAATACACACTTAAATACATATTAAACACCCAAGACCCGAGAACAAACATTCGTATTTTTCATACAAATATCTGCCCCGACACAGGAATCGAAACAGGGACCTCAAGCTTCGTAGTCAAGTTCTCTAACCACTAGGCCATCTGGTTGTCACAATGCACGGAACCCGAACAAATTAAAAAATGTTTGCATGTTCCCTATTGATCAGCTATTTCTTTATATCAAACCATACTAAATTTAAAATAAGAACTGCTTGTTTTCAATAGGTAATACTTACTTTTTTTTTGATGGTGTCAATTATATATTATTAACACTTGAAAGGCAAGTAAGTACCTACATACAACCAGAATTAGGATTACGACTACCTAACCGTTAAATTCAATCAAAGTCAAATAAAACAATACAAACATCTTATACTCGGCAAGCCTGTTACTGTTTTCATCAATTTACAGAACAGATACGTTTGTCATAAACATATATACGAGTAACACAAAATATGCGGCAGGGTATAGCGCACCGCGGCATTACCTTAATATCCACCCTCCAACCCGAAAAGGAAGCATCAAAAAAACCAAAAAACATTTGAAGAAAAGTCAACCGAAATTATTTAAAAATCACCATTGTTTCATGGACTGTCGTACCTATTCCAACTCTAAACGCGCTAGATGTTCACCGTGATGGTGATTTTCATGCAATTAATCCCCGACAAAAAAAGGAGCGTTTCAAATGGAAACGAGTTTCAGTTTACATTCTCGTGGTGAAGTTATCAACGACATTTAATAATCCCTTGACTCGCGACAGAAACCCGACTTGTCTCGTTACTCGCGCGCGAATGTTAATGCTATAAGGTTGGAATTATTAGGAAGAATGATTCCTTACCTTTCCGCTGCCGTGTGTGTCTGCGACAGCGTCGAGGGCGCACGCCCGCACCTTCGTTCGGAAGGCGCCCCCGGGCGGCGCGAGGGCTGAGGGGACGTCGGCTGGGCCGCCACCGGTAGGGGCTTTACCAGTAGCGGGCCCAATAAGGACGTTTTTTGGACACGCATTTAGTGGGCACGGGCATCCTCGGTACTCTGCGGACAAAGGCCTAGATTAAATAACATTGTAGATCTGCCAACCTTAAGTAATGGGGTGGCTCTTAAAGAATAGAAGAAGAGTAGACCTCAGGGCTTATTGTCTAACGCAATCGGAATCACAATCGTTATCACCACTTTTTTCTGTCATACGGTGTAGAATGAGGGTAGAAAGTGTGGTAGTTTTATCGAAATCGGTGTTTCTTCCGAAGTTTAAAAGCGCTTGTTAAATATTTATATTTTTTGACTTTGATTTTAATATAACTAGTTACTAAGATTCAATATTCGTGTGAATCACGAACGAACGTTCGGCAGTTGAGTTGAAAATTCACGATCATACTAAATTGTTATTGAATTTCCAAACATTACATCGTGGTACATAAATATGTACATACATACATCGGAGGAAAAGCAACCGTGAAAATGTCATGTCCCTAGACATAGCGGTTTAGATTTTGGGATTCCATAAATTTAAATCCCGATCCTGCGGGAATATCGGGATGAAAGTAGCTATGACGAGTTTTTCAGAGCCAAGCTCTGAAAGCTTCTACTATTTTGAGAGCTTCAACTATTTGCATACCAGATTTAATTTAAAACCGTCCAGCCGTTTTAGCGATAAAACTATCAAACACTACGCATATTCACAAAATTTCGCATTATAACAGCAGTAGGATAAAATAACTGGTTTTTAACACGCTTTTATATTAGGTCGACCTGTATGTAACTAATTATGTAATGGAATCTAAGGTAACTAATTTAACCATCTTCCAAGGGTCCTAGCATAACGAAAATTGGCAGCTGTATGTAGTTCTGATGGAGCCGGAAGATATGAGCTGGAACTTCATGATGGAAAATCGTATCATAGCTGTTTTGGATTTCTTAGAAAAGTCTTTTAATGAACTTTGACCACGATTAGATTTCAAGGTCTAATGATGAAGCCGGAAGATAGCACTGGCATTCCATGATGGAATATCGTATTATAGTCGTGTTTGCACTTGTGAGAAAGGCCACGTAATAAGCTGACAGATAAAACACCATGCAATACAGACGCACTGGCGGAGATGGAGAGGATGCGGGCTCATTCGCCTACTTAAAATAAATGTATAAATGTTAAAAATATTTCGTTATCAAAGACCAAAAAGTATAAAATAAATTAATAGTTTAAAAAACACTAGAAAAACACGCTTTTATAAATGCACGTAAAAACAAAAAATAAATTATGGATCGTTCAAGTTCTCTCTATTTCTGGGCTGAAGTGTAAACTATGTGCTTTTAATTATAATATTTAATTGTAAAAGCGTGGGGCGCTGGAACAGGAAAGACGTTCTTGTTTAACTCGTTGAAAAATATTTGTTAACAAGAAAGTCTTTCCTGTTCCAGCGCCCCACGCTTTATAAAATCAAAAATTAAAAATTTCAAATAGAGACAACTTGAACGATCCATAATTTATTTTTTGTTTTTTACGTGCATTTATAAAAGCGTGTTTTTCTAGTGTTTTTTAATAGTAACAAGTAGGCGCAATAGACTTAACAACGGTATTTTTTGGACACGCGTTCAATGTGCACGGGCATCCACAGTATTCTGTGAAGAACGCCGAGATAAGCGTGTGATTCACTGGTCAAGTGGAGATGATTCATCTTCCAATTGTTTGACGTCTTATCGTTTACTTGATTGTGTTTATTTACCTAAGTGTGGACTTCATTACATAAACATAACAGTGAGTATAAAGTGTAGTGTACCCGATATTATTGTTTAACAGTATTCTGGACTATCAAGTATTCTACAACTAGGTTTTGTATTTTGAGTTTTTGAGCAGATGCTACAGCAACCACGTCTTATTTAAGTAGGTGTAATTTTAATAAAAAATCAAAAAAGGAAATTCATTTAGGTGCTTAGTGAGAATCCAACTTTAAATTGCAGGATAGCTATCGAGGGAAATCCTTTTTACAAGCTTTTATTTAGTTTCACCTGTCCCGTTGTCTGTCTGTCTGTCCCTAATCAAATCTCGCAAGTTTAATTAGACCAACTTCCAGTAGTTGGATTGACTTGAAATTTGGTATACTTATGTAAAGTGCGTCACAATACAATTATCTGGTAGTGACATGCTGGTAGTCCGGCCAGGATCGTCTCCAAAGGACGGAACTCTTCAACGGTTATTGGCATCGACTTGAAATTTGGTATGCAAATGTAGTTTGGGTGACAATACAAGTACAGTCCACAAAAAATACAGTCAGCAAAAAAGTTTGTATTAAAAATATATTTTTTTTAACAAAAACTTAAAGGAACTAGGAAACCGATTCTTAAAATTCTGTCATATTAGAAAGCTAGTATCTCAGATTAATTAAGACTTTTTATCCTGGTAAAGTACAATGTTCCCGCGGGACGCAGAGGTTGCAAGAAACAGCTTTATTTAACTTGCAATGTTTGCAAAGATTTGCCAAGTCTAACCCACTTGTAGTAATCGGATACCGGACTTGTAGATATCGTCATTGTGGCATTCTAAGGGGAAGGCCTTTGTTAAGCGGTGGACGTCGATGATGATTTCCAGTTGTCAATCATGTAAGCGTCTCTCCACGTCTGTTGACACGGAATCGGCTTAAGCCAACCAAAAAACGCTTTACTACCACGCAATAAAAACGAAAAAGACGTCTTCCCGTCGGTAAATATCGTTTCGCGTCGGCCGAGCCGATCAACGTCTCTTTTCGCTCTTATTGCGTGGACATAAAAATAGTTTTTTGATCGGCTAAATCCGATTTGGGGAGACCCTATGTTGTTTTGTACTGACCGACATACGGTATCCTCTGCGGAGAGTGCTGGTAGCACGGTGGCTGGCCGTAGTACTGGGGCGGGGGATACGGCTCGCTGCCCACCCCCACAATCTGCAAATACAATACAATGAGGTTATAGCATGTCACTTATGTCAACAGAGGTTAGTGTCTTAAAAAATTATTAGCCTCTCAGTTACATAGATTATCTAAAGGTATTGGACATGTATTTTTCCTTTTCCCCTAAGTAGGTGTAGAGACAGCGGAGCTTTCTACAGAAGCTTTGTAAATTTAAAAATGTTTTGAATAATAATTTAGTCAAAAATTAAAATATTTGGATTTTCACATGAGCCAAAGCCGGGTTTTGGGTTTAATCGATTGATGGAGATGAATAATTTGACTACAAACTTGACTTTTGCGCGGACGAAGTCGCGGGCAAAAGCTAGTGTAAAAAAATGTTACAGACTGAAAGTAGTACGGTGCCATGTGAATTCTTGCACTTGTCCGATTATCTACTTACAGGGGCATCAGGCTGTGGTGGCGGCATGTGGTAGGCCGGCCCGGAAGGCCTGTAGTATCGGTAACAGAGATCAGCTGCTGGGTAGTACGGGCCATACTGCTGCAGTACCTAAACAACAAACAGTTCAACATTTGAGATTCTTGTCAGTTAAGCAGAGGCCTTATTGTTTAACGCATTACAACGTATCATGCCATGACCGTAATAGGAACGAGTCAGAACGAAATTTCAAACGCATACATGAAATGCGACGACGACGGTTGGTTACGAAAATTTTCAATTTCGATTTCATTTAGATGCGATCAGATCGCATGTTCGTTCAGTTATTTATTTATGATACTGTAGATAAAAGGCTGGTAGATAGATCTTGGTACAGTCACCAGCACCAATATCTGACACAACAAGCGTGCATAAATATCTGATACGACTCTATTTCTAGGGCCGGAAAGACATTTTTGCATGCTCCGCTGTGGCAGATATTAATGCTGGTGACTGTACGTGTCAAATTTATCTTTTTTTAATAAGATTATGGCAAATACATATTAATTATGTAAGATAAAATTTATTGCTATATTCAAACTCTCAGCAACGACTTTTCTCATGACCAATTAAATAGCTTCGATTGAAAACATTTGCGACTAACAACGCGCTAATTGACAAATCACGCATAAACCAATGATCTAAATATAACCAAATGCCAATCGTACAAACAAATGCCATGTTAAATTTAATTAGATATCGAGCATTAAATGAAAACGATAACAAAAGCATTATAACGTTGAAACTGTCGAAAGCAAAGCTCTGAGCTGTCGACAATTTAGTCCCGTTTTAATCCTTTTAGTTGCCGCGAAAAGCTGATTTGTATACAGATAAGGCTCCCCGTGGCGCTGCGGGCACTCTCAGGGTTTAATTGCCATTGTTTGTAATGGTAATGTTAATTCTCGTAATTAATAGCATATTTTGTTAACAGGTGTAACATATTCGGTTTTATTTGTGTGGTTTCGTTAATCTGCACAGGTAGTGGATGCTTTGTAGATCCCGCGCCTTCTTTTGTTTTTTTTTTTACATTTTAATTGAGAAATGTTAAGTTGTTTAAACTAATTGAGTTCATTAATTATCTTGGCGTGATAAATTGGTCTTTTATTTGGCGCAGAGTTATTTAATTTTCTAATCTCGCGTCCACTTTTCTATTAGATTTGAATAGATTAAATAATCCATTTAGTCGAACCTATACTTCATGGTATGTTTATGTAAAGAACATTATGGTGCACGCTAGACAAAAAACATAAGCCGACATTGATAACAAATTTAACATGGAATGTGTTAGTATCTATAATGCATATAATAAAGCTGAAGAGGGTTGAAAGTCTGTAAACAGAACACGCTCCAACAGTTTTTAGATTTTTTGTCTGTTTATCTGTTTGTCGTTTATTTGACCGCGCATAACGTGGGAACGGCTGAACGGATTTTGTTGTAAACTTTTAATCTGTCGAGAAAATCCTCGGCCAATAAAAAAAAATAGGCTATAAAAATTTAACCACTAAAAGTGGGGGTAGCCACTACACTCGATTGAGTTTAGTTTGCACCTGAATCTTAGAAAGATTAGAAGAGGGGCAACGGATATCAACAAATTTTATAGAATAATTGATTTAATAATACAACAAAATTAAACGACACAAAATTAACTGCCACACGGTGCACAGTGCCATCTTTTGGAGAACTGAGTAAACATCAAGTAGACATAGACAGTAATAGGCATAGGCATAGGTAGTAAGTGATCATGTAGACGAAAAATGCCTTCCTTCCTTCGCGCTGTCATCGTTTATCCACCATTACCTCTCCTATTTCGTTTTCTAGTTTTTTTTTTACCGTCCAACGGCAAAACTTACTAGACACGGCAAAATTGTCCACCAATGGACAAAGCCAAATTTAATATACTACAAAATAATAGAAAATTATTAATTTACTCGGTCACAGACTCGGTCATGAATTATTCCTAATCGTAATTATATCGCAGTAATATTTATACGTACCTATCGCCTCCTTTCAGCACTTAATAATGGCCACGAGGGTACTTTGAAAAGAAAAATACTTTTCTTTGTCGTTTGCGGAGTAAATGCCCAACGATTTCGGGCTCGTATTTTATGCCTTCCTGTGTGTCAAATCTTATTCCTTGAGCACGATACACAGATGGGAAACTTAGTTAACAGGTTTTTTCAGTTGATATTTATCCGCAGTTTAAAAGGATTTTTCAAAAAACCCCATAGAATCGGACCGTTTTGTCACCAAATTAGTTTTAAATATTTTTAATTATAAATATGTACCTATGTTAGTCGGTAAGGTTTTTATTATATGGGCCAAGTTGCCTGAAATAAATGAATTTATTATTATTATTCTCCTAGTGGTAACACCCCCACGCACACACAGACTTTGACACTGAGGTGCAAACTCACCAGTAAGTATTAAATTCAGCTAAGCTATGAAAATCAACAAGCCTGCTTGGTAGATAGATGTACCTAAGTCTTTAGCTACGCAGCCCAGCAAATCCCTGGGGAATAGCAGACTTATTTCCCCGAAACACGTAAGTCTCTGGATTTAGGTGTTCTTGGTCACAAGGGGGGTTATTCTGTAAGTGCGAGTACTGCCTTTTCGCAACGTAACGTTTGGCAACCTGTTTCATTTCGCAACTTTACATTTCGCAAACTCTAACAGCCTTATTCATAAAAAGTTAGAGCCTCCTTGAAGGCTCCTTGAAGGCCCGATGCTAAAAAACATGATTCATAAACGTCTGTTAGCGCTAATCAGTCGATCAAGGCTCTACTAAAGTTAGAGGACCGTAGACCCTCCTTTATCTCCCTGCTTAGTCACAAAATGGCCGCCACAAGTTTGAACAGCTGACTTTGACAAAAGCAAAAAACCATACCGAAGATATTTAGTGAAGGCACGCAAAGATTAAAAAAAAAACAGGAAAATTTATTTTCAGGAATTTGTATTTAAAAATCCTCTAAATTAGCAACATTAAATTAACAATAAATATGAAAAAAAAATTAGGATGATTAACATAATTATGGCTTTTTGCACAACATAAACATGCGGATCGGAAATGGCGGGAAAACAAACATCTCGCTTTTTATTTTTTTCCTGCTAATTTGCTGTCACTGCTGTCAATTATTTTTTTTAATTATCGATTAAGCCATTTTTTTGTCTTTGATTTGTCAAGGTGGCCAACATAACGCGTCTAATCCGTCTATCAGCAGCTCAACAACTAGCAGACTGCTAGCAAGCGTTTATGAATCATACTTCTTGACAACCGTCTAACAAGCTTAATCAGTCTGCTAAGTAACAGACCGATCAAACTTCAATTAAGGATTTTTTATGAATAAGGCTGTAAAACTGTAAATATTTCAGGATTTATTTCAGGGCCATCGTGTAGAACCCTTTAGGTTAGGTTAGGTTAGTTTTATAAAATTCCTGAAATATTTACAGTTTAAACAGTTGGGAAATGAAAAGTTGCGAAATGAAACAGGTTGCCAAACGTTATTCGCCGAAACATTAGTAAACCCTGTAAGTGACACTTACCGGCGGATGAGGTGCGTGGTAGTGTGGCGCGGGGTGATACCTCGCGAGTGCACGCTCTGTTTCTCCGCTCGACTCCTTGATCAGCGGACCAGCGGGCTGATAGTATCCTGGGGACAAATAGACATGCGTTAGGTAAGCTCAAGATGGATTATGATCTACAGCTCGACCCTTCTTATTGTGATTGATGTGCTGGGTTCCATTTCACACAGCTAGGTGCGTAAATAACATTAAAATTAAGAACACCATTATTGATTGAACAGTAGAATAAACAATAAAAATATATCATTGAATTAACTCTTGTTCCCAAAGAGCAGGGACCGCGGAAGTACTCCATTATAAGAGAGGGGGGGGGGGACAAGGAAATACTTTGGTCATGGCCTACGTCTAGGTACGCCTCCGTCGCCACCACTCCTGAAAAAGCTGTGACACGCAATACGAGAAGAAACGCTAGTGGCCTTAAAAACAACAGGTTCTTTGATATTCAGGTAGGAATATGTACCTAACTATGTATGATGTTTATAGTATGAAGTTGTTAAATTATAATGACTTTTAAATCTGAAACTAATTGATTGATTCGAAGAACGCCATGCCAGTTAACTCGCTATAATATAGTGCTGAAATTGTTCTACTGTGTGACATTTTATGTCGATAGAACATTGTAAGTAGATTCTAAAAGTGGCCTCCTTAGAAAAATAGCCCAAATACATGATTGTGATTTAGAGCAATGCCTTTGCGCACGTTCCTAATACATCCCAACTCGAACAAAGAAAAAGCTCGATTCCTTTGTTTCAAGTGTCTCATTATCTGTCGAGCGTCGGATGTGGTGTCCCGCGATACGGTTTCGTGTGTTTTAATAATAGCCCCTACGCGTAGATAAAAGTTTGTGGTCGCAGCCACTTCCGCGGAACGGCTTATGGCATTCGTTTTCGGCTGTTTGACCTGGTTCCGATATTCAATAAGTTTATGGATGACTTCATTATACTTTGAGAGAGAAACACATATACGAGCACGAGGACACTGAAATCGTGTCTAGTTAGTTGTTTATGAGATAAAAGTACTTTACAATTTTTTTTTCTTGACTGGATTGGACAGCTCAAAACATACGAGTACTGCTTTGCTCAGGGAATATCAATGCTACAAAGCTGTAATTTTGCACGAATATATATGTAAGCTATGCCGACAAAATAGTACAATTAAAAATTCAAAAACAATTTTTTTAGAGTACCTGCCATAGACGTAAAGCGGGGGTGATTTTTTTTTCCTCATCCAACCCTATAGTGTGGGGTATCGTTGGAAAGGTCTTTTAAAATCATTAGCTAAAACAATTTTTCGATTGAGTGATTTGTTTGCAAAATATTCAACTTTAAAGTGCAAATTCTCATTAAAATCGAGCGTCCCCCCTCCCCCTCTAAAATCCAAAGCGGTGGGTGGAAAAATTTGAAAAAAAAAAATCAGGATGGTAGTAAGTACATATCAAACTTACAAGAAAAACTATAACAGTTAAGTTTTCTTGAGAATTAGAAGTAGTTTAAGAGTAAATAGCAGCCTAAGGTATAAAATATACCTAAACTTGGAATATTCCGTACAAAATACGAAATCCTTAGAAAAATATTACTTAATTTTGTGTAATGGCTACGGAACCCTATTTCGGGCGTGTCCGACACGCTCTTGGCCGTTTTTTTTATTGATAAAACAATCAAGTTATATTCCAGATGCGATATATCAATAACAAAATAAAGTCTTTCTAATTGCGACTTCAGAACATTGTATTCCCTTATACAGTTGGCCACAAGCCACTGTACCGTTAGTCGTCGTTACTGAGGGCGGAGGCGGCACAGCTGGACACTCCAACTTGCTGCCGCCGTTAAGCTGTTTGTTATTGGCTAGAATTGCCAAGTAGTTTCGGTTCATCCGTGTCAAATACTTGGTTAGGTAGGTACAAGAAAAATCGAAAATTTCTTCGTAGTGTACCTCTCTATGTTCCTCAAGGAATATGTCAGCCAAATTTCAAGTCTCTAGCTAGCTCGATTGGTTTAGGTTAAGTTATGTCAGTCACGTTACTCTTATAGGTATTTAAGCAGTGATATCTAAGCCAAGCTATAAAGTAGGTAAGAATAATTTCTGAATCCTCTAACCATGTTATTGGTAAAACTTTTCTGATAAACCACACCACATTCGAATTGAACTATGAAATTTTGATAAAATTGCAGATTTATCTAAAAATGCAATTGCGTTCGAAATAAGTCCAAATTGAATATATATTTTAAATGAAATTCGTAAAATGCAATTGAGAGAAAGGCTAGAAACGAAAAGGTACCTACTCACTCACTCGGCTTAAATACGGACAAGGGTGTAAGTGTGTGTGTGTGTGTGTGTGTGTGTGTGTGTGTGTGTGTGTGTGTGTGTGTGTGTGTGTGTGTGTGTGTGTGCGCGCGTGTATAGTAAATATACCTAAGCACTTTTAGTTACCAACATAATAATAAAACTTAACGAGCACGAATCTCTATTTGCGAACCTATAACTAGCATCCACTTAAAACCACCGTGAACTCCAATCACAACCATAACAGCATGGCTATAAAACCGTTAGAAATACGCAAGTATTTCCAGATTAAAAGCTTGACTTATAGCATGGAACAATAGCACCGCAGCATTTAAATACCGCGTATCTCCAATAGCAATAAATAACAAATCGACAATCACTTACACTCGTTATTTATCGAGATTTGCATATTAATAAGCGTTACCGATACCAGACCGGCATAATATATCGTGAAATACCATCTTAATCTGGTCCAGCGCGAGTTCTGTCGTAAAGGGCACATAATAATTGGCGCTCAGTCCACGACCACAATTATTTTAGCCTGTGTATGCTGTGAATTAAATTAAGTAGTGCAATAAATATGGTTGGCGCGAAACGTAGGTATATCTTAAACGGATAGATAACGTGCCACTCATAAACTACTCGAATATTCTCAAAAAGAACATTTATAAAAATTCTCATATTACGCGTATGATTCATCTCTGAAGGAGTGACGTATTTAAATATGAAGTATAATCGGTTTCATCCTCTGCAGGTTTGTAGGGTAAATTGTAGGGTTGTGCGTGCATGCTCATTCACTAAGCGGATCGCTCCCACTAGTAGATACAATCGCACAAATTGTATTAGTTCGGTCTGTTTTAGTTCATTTAGTACACTAGTACGCAATAGAATCTATGCATAGTTTCTTCCGGTTCCAATAACCGTTTAGTTTCTTTTTGCTATCTCATTCTCACTCAAACTAGTACATTCAAGGAATGGTTCACGAAGTCCACACTGACAGTTTAATTCGGTTCGCGCTCAGCGGGTCGGTCAATCGGAGCTGTTCAGAGTAGTTCCGATTCCGAGCGATTCAGTTCGATTGCTTTCTCAAGATATTATACTATGCACTAAGCGCAGAAAGAAGATGGTAATAGTTCATTCTAGTCCAGTCAGGAACTAATTATTTTTAGTATTTAGTACACAAGCCTATATTGTATAGTATGCACATGCAATGAATGAGTGAAAACGTGAACATACTGAGCATTTACGATATTAGAAATTCTTAGTCCAAAGCGTTATAGGTAATTTTGATCCGCGCACTTTTTAAGATTTATCTAATATGTAGTTTTAACTTGCAGCCTCGCCAATAAAACATAATAAACGACCTGCTTGCTACTATGAGCAATATAAAATTATTATAAACTAGCTGGTGTGCGGGATTTCATCTACGTCCCGCGGGAACTTTGCTCTATCCCGGATTCAAAAGTAGAGCTGTTGTTAATCTGGAACAGCGCAGCTTTCTATTAGAATCGGTTCAGAAGTTTCAGATATACACACAAACAAACTTTTATCTCTTTTTTTGTACTGTACTTAGTTTAAATATACATAGATTAGTATAGACAGATAGCGCTAATCTCTGTACTTATTATTTACTTAGTTACATATGTAACTCTAAGTTATTTATTACATCAAGGAAATTGATCATGATAAAGTATATATTTAGAAACTAGCTTTCCTTGATGCACTCGATAAGTCATTGCGATAAGCATCAGTGATACACGTTTCTTCACAACATATATATTATAAACGTGCAAGAGACGGTGATACAACTGACTGCAACACTGACGTCAATTACCTACCTGTATTAGAATATATATCTTCACTATTTATAATATATCGTGGTGGGGCACTAATAGACTGCGTGAAATTTCGTAATATTAACTATAGCCCATAAGTATTCGATTAAATAACAATTGAAGCGAGGCAGTAAGCTTTCATTTTATTTACATACTTCCTCTCGTGGCCGGAATGAATACTGCACGAGAAAATAAACCCAACAGGTGCATTCGCAATGATACGAAATATTCTACGTAAAGTTAAAAGAGCGCAGTTAAGTGACCGCCAACGTCCGTTTCTAGAATTTTAAGAGCAACCTGCCTAATTAATTAACAACTCACGTTATTATCATGAATAATGTTTCCATAACATGGCAAGGCTTCGCTCATTCATTACCGCATGCATATCAAGCAGGAAAAGGAATTTATGACCACGACGCGTACGTCTCATATTTCCAAATCGAGGTAGTCAACTGCACATTATACTTACAGAGCTAGATCTAGTTTGCCTTGCTTATGTATGATAATCAATTTGACTGTAGACAAATTAAATTTCGAAACAAATGAAACAATCCATTCGCAGCCGCTGACGTGCGAGAGCGCAAATGGGAATAATTCCAACACAGCCAATGTTTTCTATATCACCTTGCTTTGAAAATAAATCAAAGCTACGAAATTCGAATCCAGTTCTCATTGCGCAGGCACTTGAAACTTAACACTAGGCTGAGCTCAAGTCACTTGGTGAAAAAAATATTAATTTGCGTTGCAAAACGTGGCCCAAAGAAGCGGGCGGTTTGCCTTGAACGAAGCAGCTGCTGTCCGTACATAGGGGGCTATTTCTGAAACCTCTTTTTGCACTTAAATATTTATTTCTTTACTTACCGGTTTTATTGCAACTATGGACAGGACAAGACGGAACCTTTGTATTGGAATAACTTTTGTTCTTTTGGGTAACGTTTCACGAGTGACGAACGGTTGACTTTGACAATACCGGGTAATGTTCATTGTTTTGTGTCTGCCATCTCTTTAATCCCGCAAAGTTAGCGCAACGACCTCGGGGTATTAAATTTCCGAAACAATTTTGAAGGACTGCGAAAAACATTCGCACTGTCTGTAAACGTTCTCGTCCAGCTCCAGCTTATATGCAGAGAAGCTTTGTTTTAAACGTGGTTTATTTTTAGACGGTATTTTATTTATTTAGTGAGAATAAATTTGTTAATAAGTTAAAATACATACGATACGCGGATACGACTCACTTGAAAATGACTAGAAATACTTCCCGCGTCGACTAGTGCCAAGACATTATAGACAATAACGGAGGTTTTATTGCCTTTTCAGTCATAACCACGAAAATATGTTGTCAGTCGGTCTTCGCAGCACTCGGTAGCACTTACTGGTTATAAACAGCGCGAAAACTAATAGAATAATAACTGCGTATGACTACGACTGTTTTCCCTTAAACATTACATGGATACTCGTAGTTACCGGTAGTTAGATAGGAACTACGTCCTTAACGCATCTAGGTCTCTTCATGGCTAGAGTGAATAGGCTGTTACTGAACCAGTGAGATACACCTTTGGCCTCATCTGCTCTTAACATCAGGTGAGATAGGGGCCAATCACGGTCAGTTTCATGTAAAAAAAAAGAGTTAAGTAAGCTGTACGTTGAAGATAATATAAGTCTATTTAAACTAATGTTTTTTTTTTCTGAGAGACTTATTTTATTAAAGTTATATCTGTGAGAGTTACAACAACATTGTTTATTCTGCGATAATTCTGGATCTAGAAAGTAACAATTATTTTATTTTCATTGCGATCGTGTCTTTAATTCATTTAGGCTTAAGGCTTTAAGCAATGAACTTGATATGTTTTATTTGGCTAAATATAAGATCTATGAAACACCCTTATATCGGTATTATTTTTGCAATGTCATTGATTTTCATTGCAATCGATCGACCCTCGAATTTTTTCAGGCTTAAGTTAAGCAATGAATTTAGATTCATTTGATATATAATACCTAGAAGTACGAGTACTCTAGTACTTTTTTGAGTACTTACTTTGTTTTTGCGATGTAATTGGATTTACCAAATTTCAAATTAATCGAATGGATCTGGATTTTTTTATACCAGATGAACCAACAAAGGTAAAGTAGTCTATTTAGTTTGTCTTAAGTTGTATTCCCATAGATTTGATTCCAGCTCGGACGACAAATTATTATTCTATCGGCGCTAGAAAAACTAAACACACGCATTTAACCGCATAATCGTCGGCAAACACGGCGGGCGGCCGTACCGGTTGCGTACGGCTAACCGTTCAATTAGCGACACGGAGCGCGCAATTAGGCCCGCCGCAAAAAGCTAGCCTGAGTAATTCGAGCGATCCGCTATAAGAATATTAATAAAACGACAATTAAAAGACGTCGTTGTCGATCGTGGACGACTTTTTAAAATTAAAACGACGATAAAAACACCTCGGCTATCCGAGAATTCCCAGCCGTATCTCGGCGTGGCTGTTAAACTGATCAGTGTCGCGAATATTGATTTATAGTATTAAACAATTCCAAGATCCACAAATAGGGCAGTATGAACTGTTTGATTATCTAAAAATGGCGTAGTATGGCGTTTGTTTTTGTGTTACGAAACTTTTATTTTTATAGAGCGCCGTCCTCGATGAATAGAGGTGAACAATCGACATCTCCTCAATTTTGACAGTTGCGTTGGCCGATAGTGTTGTAATTGCTATCGAATCGGTAGCGGATCGTGAACTGCTACCGGCGCTTGGACGAACAGCCTTAGGGCTTAATTTTTTATTGCAAAGTAATCATTATGTTAGAGTCGGATTGCATAAAGTGAATTCTTGACATACTTTTTGCTACCTACTAAGTACGTAGATTGCATATACAAACAAAATATCAATACAGCGTAAAGAGATTATTTTATTTATACAATGTTAGTAAGTAAGCTATACTACTGGATTTATAGTTTTTTTACTACTGCAATGCATATCAGCCATCAATTTAAATAGCAGGCAAATAAGCAATTCAACGCATTTAAGAATCGGAATAACCAAGAAAGCTAGAGTTTATTGACATCATGATACCATAAAAGCTAAAAAGACGAATTTGCATCTGTAACAGCGTAAGCGCCAAAGTAGGTAAATAAGCGATAGACGATTCGGCGAATAAGGAAAGATAAATACATACATATTTGATTGAATTGAACAAAGCGGTCTGATTTGAATTCGTAGACATCTGAATGATTTAATTTAATTTATTAAAAAACCACAACTAAGATCGTGTTTTTAAGGTATACATATTAATAAGATCAAACTCAATATTTGTGATACAATGTGTATTAGATACATACCATTACAGATCTAGTGAATATTGTTTTTCCATCGTATTTTGTCGGCTAAGTTCGTATTTATCTTGCTATCTCAATTAGCTTCAGTAAACAATACAATACAATACAATACAAATACTCTTTATTGTACACCAGACATAGTAAGCGATACAGAAAACAGATACACAGAGAAAAAAAAATTACAAGGTGAGCAATAGGCGACCTTATCGCTTAAGAGCGATCTCTTCCAGGCAACCTTTTTTTACAGAAAGAAGGAAGGACTAGTTACAAAACTAAACTAAACTAGTAAGGTAAACTTAATAAGCTAATTGAGAAAGCAAGATAAATGCAATTTTTTCAGACAAAATACTATGGCACAACATTATTCTCTGCCGAAAAGACAAACTGAGACATGGATGCACAGAAAAACCTGAAAAAGAGACCAGCACTGGGAATCGAACCCAGGTCTTCAGCAATCCGTGCTGCGTGCTATAACCCCTTACCAGCTGCTGCTGGTGCTAGTGCTGGTCCAGCAGTGGGTTATAGCACGCAGCACGGATTGCTGAGGACCTGGGTTCGATTCCCAGTGCTGGTCTCTTTTTCTGGTTTTTCTGTGCATCCATGTCTCAGTTTGTATTTTCGATATGGTTTCACGGGATACCCGTAAAAGTAACAAATTTGGAGTTGAAATAAAAAATACAAAAAGACTCCAAAAAACCAATCATTATTCTTTGCATCTGTACCGTTTCATTGAGTTGTTACAGTCAAATTTGTCTTCTGACCCACTGTAAAATGTGGTAAGTATCATAATGATTTTCCTTGTCAAGCAATACGATGTCTCATGACATTTACTGTGAAAAGGTTTGTTCAACGGCTGTTCTTGATGTAAGTAAATCAAATTGATGTAAGCATAAAAGCATAAAATATCCATACTAATATTATAAATGCGAAAGTAACTCTGTCTGTCTGTCTGTCTGTCTGTCTGTCTGTTACGCTTTCAAGCCTAAACCGCTGAACCGATTGGGATGAAATTTGGTACAGAGATAGAATAGACCTTGGGAAAGAACATAGGCTATCTTTTATCGCGAAAAAGAGGCTTTAAAGGGTTGAAATAGGGGATGAAAGTTTATATGGTGGAAGTTCGTCGCTGTCGAAGATAAAACCATGAAACTTGGAATTTAGGCATTTAATAAGAAATAAGTCGATATTTAGTTGAGCTTTTTTGAAAATTCAACCTGTGAGGGGATGAAAGTTTATATGGAAGGTCTTCATTATCGAAGATAAATCGATGAATCTTTATTAAACTTGCTATTTCGGCACGTGATAAGAGACAAATAGATATTTGTTCGCGCGTTTTTTAAAATTCATCCTGAGAGGGGGTGAAATAGGGGATGTAATGAAAGTTTATATGGAAGATTGTCATTGTCGAAGATAAATCGGTGGTTCTTTATGAAACTTGGCATTTGGGCACGTGATAAGAGATACATAGATATTTGTTCGGATCGGATCGGGGCGGAGGCAGGGTGGCAACGGAGTGGAGCGGATGCAACGGATGGAGCGGAGACAATGCGGGCTACAGCGGAGGCAGTGAATTAGAGCGGAGGCAGTGGATCGGAGTAGAGACAACTGAGCGGAGGCATCGGAGCGGAGGCAGCGTGGCAACGGAGTGGAGCGGAGGCAACGGATGGAGCTGAGACAATGCAGGCTGCAGCGGAGGCAGTCAAGTAGAGCGGAGCTGAGGCTGGCGGAGCGGAGGCTGGCGGAGCGGAGGCTGGCGGAGCGGAGGCTGTGGGGAGGAGGTAGCGGAACGGAGGCAGTGGAGCAGAACGTAGCGGACGCTGCTGAGCGGAGCGGAGACTGTGGAGCTGATTGATGGTGAATGACAAAAAAAAATTGTTTATAAAAAATGTCTCATTTGAAAACTTTACCTGCGGGGGGGATGTTAGCAGAGGGGATGATGCAGTGTTAGCAGAGCCTATTAAGCTCATAAGAAAAATGTACGCAATGTGAGGTCATGAAAAAAATTATGATTTTCAGATTTTTCTTATTTATTGTGCTATAAGAGCTACCTTTATGCAAATTCTAAGTTTCTAGGACAGCCGGCAGTGCGCTATAACTTTTTCTGTTAAGGCAATTTGTATGAAAACACCTTTTTAATGACTGTAGCCAGTTTAATACATCAGTGACTGTAGCTTTTGATTACATTGACTTAGAAGTTTGATTTTTTCACAGCTATCGGGACTATTGAACCTATACCCCGCGCGTTTACGAGATAAAGGGTCTTGACAGACAAGCGGACGGACGGACAGCAAATTGATCCTATAAGGGTTCAATTTTTTCCTCTTGAGGAACGGAACCCTAAAAAACATTTGTTCTGGCGCTTTTCAAATTAAAACCTATTTACTTGAAAATATGGGGATGAAAGTTCTTACGGAATTCCAAACAAATTTACTATAAGTATATTTATCGGAACTCTGTGTAGCTAAAATTCCGTCTTAATTATAATCCTACCCTCCTAACTTACAATAAAGGACGTAAGGTGTCAAGAGTTCACTATGAAGAATGAGTCCTTTTGTGTTGGCATTGTAGAATACACGTCGTTTTGCTAAAATGTGGCTACCCGCAAAATAATTATGTTTTACTAAAGAACATGGATGGATGGAAGAACAAAAAAAAAATTTATATTCATAGCAATGTATTGAAATGGTTATTTTCAGTAAACCGTAGAAGTTTCTATGTGCTATTATTGGCAGAATAGGTATCCTAAATACATTAAATACTTCCCAAAGTTACTATTCCACGCGGACGAAGTCGCGGGCAAAAGCTAGTAATATATATAGTAGCATTAAAATTTGACACTATACCAACCAGCTAGGCAAAATCTCGCAAGCGCGATTCAGAATAATACAATTTTCAGTGTAGTGACATCTATCGGCAAATAAAATCAACATCGAAATATTTTACTGCTATACAGTGGCTATACAGGTTCCACATTGCTTTTCACCAGAGCAGAGCTACGAGTAAACAACAGAAAAGTAATCATTCTACTCTTTAAAAAGTAAACGCTTTTTCAATTGTATCGTGTCAATTAGACACACCAATACATACAATGAATAAAGCGCTATATCACAGTAAGGTGTCTTTTGTTAGTTGTAATTGGTTTTTTGTAACGAGTCCCGGGAATTCCCACGGGCTCTCGACCGCGACCGGCAAAACTTAATACCTAATTACAATTACATTGCGTTGTTAAATTTGTAAATGTTAGTGGAATTGCTCTATTTGAGAGTACAAGTAGCCGTTTATGATTTAATGTGGATGGAACGCGTTTTGCTTTTGTTTTTAATGGTTTAACGTATAGAAATATCCGTATCTTTTGTAACAAAAAGGATCAAGTACATTTCATGTGATTAGGCATTGTATCCCGGTAAAACGTAAAAAATCACAAAGCAAGCAAAAGTGGCGATATAGAAGAAAATACACACAAAATCTAACATTTTTTATTATTATTGGTTCTGTAGTCAGAATGTTTCAGTGACCATTAGCTATCTACCCACCACTATACTCCATTTATTTTAACATTTGAAACTTAACGGTAAAATTTGCACACTTTTTTAAATGAAATAACGGAACAATTTAAAATTGTGTGAACTTCTACAATAAAAACATAATAAATAACGCTAATAAATGTACATGTAGGTATTTTTAGTCTATTTGTGTTCGATTCGAAATATCGAGAAACATGAGTTACAATTTGACCGTTAATTCAAACCTTAAATTAAATGGAGTATAGTAGTTACTTTGGTCTCCCTCCAACATCAGCGTGCAGCGTTCGAAATTGAAGCCCGACTATATTGATATTCTTACAAACTAAAGAAGAGCGATGACATAATTTATCCGATTCGGACGTTAGTATAAACAGAAGGTACCTACATATACCAAGTGACGTAAATCAAGACTAATACTAAACAGGTCTAATGGAACGGTCATAAAATCAACTTCACGAGTAAACTTTATTGAATAATGACGCCAAAGTATAGATTCGGTATTTCTCTTTTGGGGCAAGTCTCGGTCGTTGATCCCGCTCGGTTTGAGGCCAACGGCCAGCGGCATAATGATTCTAGTGCGAATTATTCTGTCATAAAAACAGGGTGTCTATGAGAAAAAGAGATGGTTTTAGGAGTTTTTGTTAGTTTTATGGGTGACGATATGCGGCTGCGAAAGTCACAATAGCGATTAGTATATGAAGCCGATATAAATTTTGACGTTTATTTACTTTATTTACAAGATATACGACAAAAAAAACAGTATCTATAAAGAAATTATTTACCCTAGGATAATTTTCATATTTTGCTCGATGCTGAACGAAGGCTGTGTTCAACCGAAGTCACTAAATAATTACAACCGATACCGGAACCATTGACTTTTACAAGTATAATATTGCAAACAAACATTTCCTCACCCCGAAATCCCGATTTTATTATTGTTTGTAAATGAATAAAATTAGGGGTCATGAATAATTTAAATAAGGCGAACAGAAGTACACACCTGGGAATAAATTGTCATTATGCAGTAAATAAACCAGGATTTACAGGTTTAAGGGCTAAAAGAAGCCTAAGACAATTAGGGCGCTAACGTAATCAAGGTCACGGAAGGGCACTAAAGGGCAAAGGTCAACGGTACCCTATTCTCAAGCCGGTGGAATCGTTCGCGGATTCGCGGGTCACTGTCCTGAGATTAGTTAGACACGGCGATTCGCGTTCGTGTCGTTTTTATCTCGGCTTTTTGTCGCTCGCGCGTGCGTTACCCCCGAGTACATTTAAGCGCTTTGTTGCTCTGACTTATTTCGTAAAACCGTTTGAGGGATGTGTGCTGCTAAAGCGACAAGCTACGGAGCGCTGTAGTAGGTAAGCAGAGTTGATGGCGCCTGATCGACTTTGAGAATCTTAATGCGAGTGCAGACATAAGTATTTTATTTTACTTAACATTTTACAAAATCTAGTCGCATGCTGCCTTTAGCGAATGATTTCTTTGATAAAAAAAGAAAGATGTGTAGTAAGTGCTACAGCGCGAAATTAATTCATTTCGTTCAGATAACTTCGTTTAAGCAAAACTGTAATGGCGGATGTATTAAAATAACTAATCGATTTCAATGCAGACTTGGTTATAAATATAATTTAAAAATAACAATTACAATTGCAGCTTTGAGGAAAACGTTAATCTAAATATGTTTGATTTTCCTCATCCACTCCATTTCCGAATTATTAAATACTTCAATACCGTGTCTCCATATTTCTATACTTTACTTAAATTAAACAAATACGACGCGTAAAATAAATTATCAATTTATTAAATAAATCTTCAGTACCTATCACATTAGAGGAAAACATTAATAAAAATAATCTAACTTCCTCGTGCACTCCGCGTCAGTAAAGCATAATAAATTGATGTTCGATTTCGCGACTCTAGCACACCAACTAGACCTAACTAAATAAATTATTAAATGCTATCGGTGTTTTCGGAATAGCGACCTTTCGACTGGCGTAAATCACAAGGTCGTAAGAGCGTTTCGCTTCCGTTTGATATTGAGCCTTAGGATAGTGGGTTAAGGTTGCTTTTGTTAGTGTGAGGGTCAGCGAGTTACGTTTGTGAAAGTGTTGAGTAGTTACACGTGGAGCACTAACCACTCACGCGTTGGCGCGGCGCGGGAGGCGGCATTAGTTTGGACCGGTCGCGGACTGAAGCGATGAAATTATGACAACGTGATTAACAGAGCTCGTATTTTCAGTATAAAAATAAATGTTTCTTATTCCGTAGACCGTATTTACTTATGTCTCTGTGTACCTATGTATGTACGTATGTATGTAAGTGTATGCTGTTTTGTAACCTAACTAGTTTTAAAGTAAAGACTGTGTTTTTTATAAATTATATTGTATGTCAGTCTTTAAAATATTTATTGTATGGGCCGTGTTGTCTGCAATAAATGATTTATTATTATTAAGTAGGTATATATGCTTAATATTAATTTATTAGGTATTTAAGCTATTAATTTACTAAATTTGCAATTGCCCCAAAATATAAATCTCGATTTATTGTTAATTAAGCTCAGTTTGAGTTATTTGGTCTTCATACTTATCTACCTAATTCCATCACGATTGGTTGAATATTTTAAGCGGGTTAGCGTTACAATTAACAAATAAACATTTAGTTTGATGTATTAGTTTATTGTATCTAGGTATTATATGTATTAGTGTATACCAATATATCAATGTGTGTTTAATGTTTATTGTGTGTGTTAATTTCAGTTCAGTTTAATTTTAGTTTTCGTCTCTTTTAACTTCGCGACGTGTCTGTTTTTGTTTCTATTCAGAGCCAATTCTTCAAAGATTAACAGGAAGAGATCCCTTTGTTAAGGGATAAATAGATTCGCATTTGTACAACGGTTTCTTAATGTAATCTATTAATTTAATATGTTTTAACGCGGGAATTTAGTAAAACCCCGCAATTTCAATTCAACCGCTGGATTTAAAGATTTACGCGTACGAAGCTTACGAAGCTAAGTACGAAGTTGATTATAAATAACTTTATTTACTTCAATAACAGAAATGGATCTTATTTCATAAAAACGAGAAACAAACATGTCGACACGTGAACATAAAAATCCCCTTAAACTGTGTAATAGAAGAAACAGAATTAAACTAAGCATAAAGGAGGCTGAAATACAACCCGTGGAACATAAACACGCCACACAAACTCATTGTTGCCAACGAGCCAGAGTCCTGAAAAAAGTACAAAATGAAGGTGCCTCGCCTAGCGACATGCGCGAAACCTTTTTACGGAGAAAAGTTGGTTTGTGTTTCTGACTGTAGTTTATGCAACATTTAGCAACTAGTTTTACACCGTTGCATCGCTCCTGTGGAAGATTAAATACAAATTGGTTAATCGCGTGGAATTTGGAAAAAATCTTTACTTGTATATTTAATTGTAATATTGGTTTGCTAAACGTACTATATGATATCTTGGCTTTTTATAATATGTTTTTGATCGTCCACAATACTACCTATATAACTGATTATAACTACTATTAACCAGAAATGAACTGTCATCGAAATAGATTATTTAATTTCAATAATTGAAAGTTAGGACTAAATAATTACTATCTACTTCTATTTAATGCAAAATCTCTATTTAATGTTTCCGTAAATTTTGTAACCACTTAAATTCTCTACTTTTGGTTACTCATAGTTAGTTACTACAGTTGTAGTACAATTGACTCTTGTAGTAATAATACGTACTATCGTTTTTAGTAAAATCGCGATACTCTAATTTCCTGGACAGCTTTAGACTTTATTCCTTACTAAATTAAAAGTTTTACAGAACTTTTTGACAGGCAATATTTTAAATACATTGAAAATCAAATCACAGTTTGGATGAAGATATTCCCCATGACATTATCTATCACGTAATTAGTGTAGATAACTATTTATAGTTCTGTGTAGTTCGTACTGCGCGGACTAAAATAGCCGAGGTGTACATAAATAAAACAAATCGGATAGTCGCTCACCCTTGCGACCTTGAAACGAAGGGTTGGCCCCTCTTGATACTCGTTCACATGCAAGTAGGGTCGTTAATACGATGAGAAATTGTTTTAATTGGAGGATATTGCAGTCCCGTATCTACAACTCTACTCTACACACCGATTATATATTATCTGTTTATCATCCAGTTTTTATCACTGATCAATTACATCTTATATACGTTGCGAAAAAAAGTATTTTCATTGTTTTAATATAGGACGCATGAGTAAAAAAGTTTTCAGTCGCATAAGACCGGTAGTCATCATGAGATTTACTTTATTTCACCTATATATATTTAATTTTGAGAAATAATAACGACAGTGGTATTCTAGACGAAGATTGACGCTTGATTACAATAATATATAATGTGGTAAAAGCGATTTTAATGAGCTACACTGCTTATCGCGCGATAGCGTCGACTAAACCAGAGCACTCGTGTCGTGAGTCACCGAGGCTCAAAAAATCAACGCACAATACGCGGATTGGGCACATAAAGTGATGCTTATAAGAGAAATGGTTACAACGATTCAAAAGATGAATGGTGTGAACGTTAAAAGGAGAATTAGGACAGCGTTCTGTGATCAGAAATGAAAAATTTGCGTACGGGACTCGGCACAGATCCGATTCGAGATGACGATAATCTGTTAGATATTGGTAAAAATGTAGGCAGCTGGTGCATTGGAATTGTGAAATTGAACTGCAGCGATGTCGTGGCTGTAATATCAGCAGTATTATGAAGTACTCGTGGTAGAGTTCTCTTCCAGGTACATTAAATGGGGAACTAGAACTTATCGCCTAAGTAAAAATACGAGTACCTACACTATCTTAAAGTATTGAAAATTTAGAAAACGCGGAGGGAATTCACTTCACTGCTACAGTATATATTTACTAACCAGGCGATGTTAAATGTGGAAAATTCGAAAAGACGTTGAAGTCGTATCGTTTTCCGGTATCAATATCTATTCAAACGCTGTTAATGCCAGTACAATACAGCAGTCTTAAAATTTGTTAATCATCATAATTAGGTACACTAGAGATTACTGTTATCACGATTGACCTACAGACTTTGTCACATTTTAATTGGACTGACAGGATTTACCAATATATGTATAAATATTATACGGTAAAAAATATTCTTATTTTTGGAGAAAGTCCGCTAAACGCGCAAATCTACATCATTTAAATCGAGAATCACTAAGCGAATATATTACAATACATCAACCATCAAACAGACGCATGGCAACTGAGTTCGATACAAAAAAGCGAAAGATCCACAATTCACCTAACATGTTTTACTTTCTATTTGCAAAAAGATTTAACCCCGAGGTCTCTTACTAGGTAGGTACTTTTTACCAGAAGTCAAGCAGAGATATATTTAAGATAGTTAATCTAAGAAGGCATATTATGGCTTGAGTTTGGTATGAACTTAAGTCTTTTTCACATTGACGAGGTACCTTCGTTATACTGGCAATAGGCGGGATGACAGTCAACAGCGACGCGGCGTCGCGCCGCTCCGGCGCTGCCCCACAAAGCCAGACCAACTGGTCAGCCTACTCGTCTGTCTGGATCTGGATACTCAGTAATAGATTGCTCTGTCGCTCTACTTCATGAAAAACTTTGCCAATACCTACGGAGTAGATAACGAGGAACAAAAGTATAGGCGTTGGCGTTGTTCACTAACTCAATGCGTGGCGAATAACACCGCTCGGTAAATAAGAAATAAGTTCAAAATTAATTATGAAATCGGCATATTAAGGACAGCGTATATTCACCGACTTTGACACGACATTGACGAAAAACCATTGAACGCTCGCTTCAGCGTTTCGGCCATTGTTTGATAATCAAAATGTACAAATTGTTGATTCCAAGGCCGCCGACACTTTAAAATACACCTGAACAAACACTGCCATCGGATTGCGAATATGAATGCCAAATAATTTCGCTAACTGACGACCTTCAGGGAAAAATTCGAAAGATTATTATGAGTGTGTGCGAATTAAAATTATATCTTATCGAAAAAGTTATGATTTCTGGTATTCAAAGTAATATATGGCATGTGATAACATTTTGCTGATTCCTTTTTCTACAATATAAGTAGGTAAGTATTTTGCTTCCTGTATTCGTATTAATGTCTATTAACATTAAATTATAATTTTTTGAATAAAGCATTTTTGCTGCGTTGACAGATATGTGTAAAATAATAGATACATAGTATGATGTGTCATAATCTAAATTAATGGTAAATATCATTATTGCAAAACTATCGATACCTCGATCGATCGAAAGAGCCGTGGTGGCCTAGTGGTTTGACCTATCGTCTCTCAACTCAAGCAGAGGTTCGTGGGTTCAAACCTCGGCCCGCACCTCGGAGTTTTTCGAAATTTATTTGTGAAATTACGTTTGAAATTTACCACGAGCTTTACGGTGAAGGAAAAAATCGTGAGGAAACCTGCACACCTGTGAATGAATTCAATGGTATGTGTGAAGTTCCCAATCCGCACTGGGCCCGCGTTGGAACTGCGGCCCAAGCCCTCTCATTCTGAGAGAAGGCCTGTGCCCAGCAGTGGGACGTAAATGGGCTGGAATGGAATGAATGGATGTATACCTAATTATGAGTAGATTACGCCTAACAATGTGGCCATACAACTCGATAAAGTAATTTAAGCAATATATAGAAGTTGAAACATTATTTAAATCAATATTGTTGACCTAAGGTCGCTTCCGTACACGTCACGGTATTACTTCAATCATTACATTATATTAATCGAACAATTCCACAAAGCAACTAACACGGTAACACCTAAACCAAACAGTCGCTACGCAGGAATATTTGTTTCTAACACATATAAAAGCATTAGCGGGTATCGCCGTGTAGGCCGTTATGTTAAAGAAACATTAATGAACATTACACCTACTGTTTCAGATAAAATCAAATCTGTTTACGCAGTTCAAGAAGACGTAATAGCGGCAGCATTAATAACCCGGCCATGGGAAGTGTTAGTGTAATTAGAGTTCCCTGCTTTCTACACGATTTAGTAACCCTATAAAATTAGTTTTCACCGCAGAATTAGTTGTTTTTTTTATTTTAATATGTTACTGTAATGGTTTTGTATTTACTTATCCGATTACATGTTTCGTGACGGAAATACTTTTGATCGGTGATTAAAATTTCGTGAGTTTTTGAGTTAATAGAAGTTGTGTTTTCCATTCAACTCAGTTGTTACGTAGCAT
The DNA here is from genome assembly GCF_025370935.1 of Choristoneura fumiferana. Classification (NCBI taxonomy): domain Eukaryota; kingdom Metazoa; phylum Arthropoda; class Insecta; order Lepidoptera; family Tortricidae; genus Choristoneura; species Choristoneura fumiferana. Next base: position 9,344,023 of record NC_133478.1, read on the forward strand.
AACATCTAAAATCAAATAAGTTTGATACACATACGTCTAGAATGTAGAAAGCCTAAATGAATAACGTTCGTAAGCTACAGGGCGTCCCAAGACTATTAGACATCAAGGGAAAGTACAGTGAAATATCGTAGATAGGATATTTTGCTGAAAGAAGACTTTATTTTATTTTCAAAAGTTAGTAATTCTGCATTTAAAGATGTTCTAAGAATTACTTGCTTCGTCTGGGAATCGAACCGACTAAAATGTGAAAAAATCACCCTATTTTCATGATGCCAATCGAAAGAATGGACAAAAAAAATAACTCTTTCTAAGTAATAAATTAAAAGAAAGGAACAACGTGAAATTAATCTTTTTAATCAAATTAAAAACATACACGAAACTTTTGTAAGTTAATTAATTAAATGCTCAAAATGTGATCACTCTTGTCTTACGCAAATCGCTAATCTTTTAATAAGTCCGCTGTCTGTTGATTTTCTTATCATGTTATGGTGAATACTCGATATGATATGGGTTGCGAATAATCAATGCTATCTATGGAATGATAATATCGCTATTTTGCGAACGTAATTTTCTTGAAATTTGGCTTCGATTCCCAGACGAAGCAAGTAATTCTTAGAAAAATCTTTAAATTCAGAATTACTAACTTTTAAAAATAACATAAAGTCTTCTTTCAGCAAAATAGCCTATCCACGATATTTCCGGTACTTTCCTTGATGTCCATAAAGTCTTAGACATGTATAACTCGAATACATACAAACGAAATGATACAATACGTCAAGAGTGTCGAAAGCCTAAATAAATAATATTTGTTCGAAATTTACTCGAAATCATTATTCTATCAAATCGTTACCCCTTAGTGTCCACATTATTATCTACACATTAATAGGTATGTTAGGTTAGTTAGGTATCTTCAGATGCCCGAAGGGCAGACCGCCCAGAAATAAGCGGGGCTCCGTCGACATTAGGCGTGGGTTGCCTAAAGCTGCTGAAAATATATGCAACTGATAAAATAATCTACTCACTGGTAAAATAAAAATAAATAAACGCGAACATTATAAAACGCTTCATCAAAAATGTAATTTGACTTTATGTATTTGAACGTTATACATAATGAGCAGTATAGATTACAAACGTTATGAATTTAGACCGTAGAATTTTTAAATTTATGATAAAAGAAGTGATTAATATCGTACGTTATGCAATTTGACCGTATATATTTTGATCGTATGAAAAACGAACTTATGACATTTGATTTGAGATGTTATGCTACGTAACCAACTCAGTTCGCTTCGCTATTCAGACGTGATTTTAAAATAGTAAAAGAGCTTAACATACGTACTAGTATAGTACAAACCACAAATAACAGTTTTTCCTTAGAATATTGGGAGTTTTGGTAGATTCAAATTGAAAAGCCTAAGCATAAGGTGTGTAAATATTTCTGTGTTTTCTAATCGAATTCACAAAAAGGTTTTTGGTATTTTCATTTTAGAGCCGATTAATGGTTCTGTTAAAAAAATAAATCCCTTAAAAGTGTTTCTCGAACCCCATAGTTCGATTTAAAGTTTATACATCTGGTGATTGAAGCCACAGAATACCGAAAAACTCCTTTTTTAGCGCAAAAGCGCTTTTTTTTCGCTGTCAAAGTTCATCCACCATTACCTCCCATATTTCGTCTTCTAGAAATTCTCTATCTACACTGGCAAAATTGTCCTTTGATGGACAAAGCCATATTTTTTTTACTTTCTAACGTAAATAAAGTAATATCTAATTGAAACAGACAGCTTATAATTACAATGAAAAGAACCCTTATCACGTCATTAGAAACACGCACTTGACCGGTATTTCGTGAGTATGTACGAGGGCAGCGTTCCATTTGTAGTATGTATTTGTGTTAGCGGGCCGATGACGGGGCGGTCCGCTGTCAAAACGGAACCCACCTAGCTAGACACGAAACTAGTGATGTGCGCCAGATATCCGTATCCGTATCCGCGGATATCTGAGGGATATCAGGATTTTGGATTTCATTGTATTTCAATTAATGATTATATTATTTTTTAGAAGAGTACTGGAATCGAATATCTCTGAACTCACCTGCAGTGCATTCCAATCGTAAATGCCGAGATACATAGATGTCAAAAACCCCACGCGGGGTTAACAAAATTGTGCTGTGCCGCACACTAAACATGTCCTGCCTGTCGTCGCGGCGGGTATTTGAGAAAAAAAGTAAAGATCCGTATCCGTGTCGCGGATCTTGATACCAAATATCCGCATTCTGATCCGTATTCGCGGATATACATTTTTAACAGTCCGGCACATCACTGTCAAAAATAAACTCGGCTAGACGCAAAGCCGACCGCTTTCAGGAAAATATTTTCAAGTGGAGCGTGTTTTTATGAAAAGAATTAGATTACTGCAAGAAGTTTCTTATGGTAGGTATTGGTAAAGTCGGTTTGCGTTTATCTGACTTTCCTACATTCAACTGTGTGCGGCTTTACGGAACTGTGTGTATTCAACCCGATTAAGAGCTACTCACGCGCGTCAACTTGGGATTATCGAGAACTATGTTATGAGAATATATGGAAATATTATACAGTGTTTTTGTTGATTTCTGTTGACTTCGAAAAAAAAAAGTTATTGCGAATATTTTTTCCGAAAAAGTACCTATTTTTAGGTAGGTTTTAACATATGTTAAGAACTTCCCTGTTATTGTTTAAGGTTAAGGTAAAATTATGAAATTCACAAACTTGACGAGTGACATTGATCTGACGATAAGAGAGATAAAATAAAAATATGCTTTTGCTAAATGTGTTTGAATTAAAACATTTTAGTAACGGACTTTAAAAAACGGCATAAATTAAACACCTTTACGCTATTTTACTGTGCATAATTAATTATCTTAATTATCTTTTAATCAGTAAGAGCCACTGGTGTCGTGGAGAAATTACCTTCATTTGATCTGTTGAATGTATGTATGTAAACTCTTTATTGTACAAAATAAAAGAAACCCTACCCATTCCTTCTCCTTCTTCGGGAATGTTCCCTTAAAGATGACGGAAATCAAAAATAACATGGTGTTATAAGCAACACTAACGTCATATATGTACTCTGTGGTCATATTTAAAAAAAGAGTTACCATACTAAAATATTTCTCTTAAACCAAAAAAGTATCATCAAAATCTCATAAAAGTATACCTATTTACTCATAATTTTTCCACACATACTACATTCACGGCGATGGTTTTTTGGCTGTGTCGGCACGCAACGCCTACGAAATCTAGTCACGCACGAAAAGGAAAACAAGACAAGAGGATTCTTCCAAAAGGATCTGCCTGAAATCCGGGTGAACTGTAAGGGCGTTGTCCGGGTTATTATGGCCTTCTGCAATAACAAGATGTTCCCGGATACGCCTACAGTCTCCCGAGGGCCCGTGCGATTTGACCTTTCAGTGTGCCCGTTTTATCCCTATTTTTGAGCATGAGCTGGCCTTTAATTTGTATTAATTTATGAAAATTACAAATGTAGGTAAAGTAGTAGGTAGTGAATAGGTAGGTATTTATACAGTCGAATAAACTGATTCATGTTCCAGGATGACCCTTTTAAGAATGAATGTCACTATGATTTCCTTGACAAAAGTATGGGATGTCAACATGACATTAGTAGCTCAATGGTTCCACCCTGGTACATGATTCAGTTTGTTTATACGTAAATATTCCGCAGTTTGAACTAGGTAATACGTAGGTAGATATACTCGTAGAAAGATTTCGGCACTTACAACATTATAAAGTGTAATAATTAGTACCCAATTTAAATTAAATAAAAAAAGGTTGCTGCCTTAACTACGAGTATGTGATACATTGTTAAAACATGGTTCTAAAATTTTAAATAGGTACGAGTGTCTATTCCTTAAATAAAGTCCACCATGGGAATATTTTATTCCAAGTCCGCCCACTTTCATTCGTTTCCAAGTTTGCTATTTAATTTTCATTTAAAAAGTTCCTTCGAACTCCGACAAAAGTCACAAGCAATACATCAAAGTTATCGAAAACAAGAAGGTGGCTATAAAACCATTATAAATTCCCAACTCGCGTCCAAGTGCCAAATCCCTGACGGGCCGCGAATTTTAAATAACACCGGGTTATTGATAGTTGGTTTGGCACCGTATGTTACTCGCCATTTGATTCGAAAACGAGAAAAAGTTGTTTTAATGATAGTTTAAACGTAATTCATTATATATATATATATATATGCAATCTAAAACTGACTTGATTTCTGAAGACAAATATTTATCTAAGGGAATCAAAAATTCAACACCATCTAGTTATGTCTTTTATAATCGCGTGTGGGGTACAGTTGCAAAAGTGTCCCGTCGTAAGCTGCAAATAACAGTTGCAACTTCCTTCAGAGAGGCGCTAGAGTAGCATAGCAAGTGTAGTGTAAAATGAATGTTGCAAATATCTCGTAATTTTAAATTCATGCAATAATTTATCACGCGTTTGTTTATTGCAATTATCTTTATTTGCTATTTAATGCATAATACGCATGGACTACAAACTGCATGTTTAATAACTGTCCAAAAATAAGGAAGATTCGAGCGAATGAAGTTTAGTTAGCATCTTTTAGACGGACACTTTTGTACGCAAGCAGAGCCTATTCTCCTTAACCCCTACACTCCATAATAGAGGCGTATTTTCAAGTCAAAAACGCCGACCGAAAAGGAATGTCACCGGCGCGTGTAGGTGGCATTTATGAAGCGCGCTACGCACACAATAAAACATCGGGCGCGTTTGTGAAGCGCGTTTACAGCCCACCGCGACGGTTAACACGTTGTAAACAAGGCGCCCCTTTCATTTGGAAAATTAATAATAATCATATTTATTGCTTCGATTTTAGGGTTCGTGAATTTAACGTACAGTGCAGAGGTAAATATCTATTGCACGTTTCTTATTTAGTAGGTAGTAAAAGGAAACAAACTACTTAGCGGTACGACGAGTAAAAGCCGCCAATTACGTAGTTTACTGGGTAAAAAAAATATTATTCTATAGAAAAATATTGTACACATATTTTTTCTTTTGTCAATCAAACAAAAAATGACAAAGGGACGCTGTTTTGCAATACTGAGTCAACTCACTGTCACTCTGCAATACAATGTCAACTGTTAAAATTCTTTTTTCTACTCCTATAGTATAATCTGTCAATAATATGGTCAAAAATTATACAATAATAACTAACGTTATAAGTCTGTTCCAAGTTCTATGCTCTATCGTGCAAATTCAGTAACCTAATAACCCATATAGACCCAATTAGATTAATTCAATGTTATTAAGATTAAAACATATCCTTAATTTTAAACTAGAATTTGTACGTCACATAGTGACAAAAACATGTGAAACTCTCTTACTTTCTTACCACAAAATATGTACCATGTTTTTATGCAAATAAATGATTTATCATTTCATACTAATTTTCATTATGTTACGGAACTGAGTAAATAATAAAGAATACTGAAATCGATTTTGATAATCAAGTTTCCTTAAATATGCGTGTGCCATGTGATTGGTTGCTGAAAAATGAGTAAGCCAATCAAAATCAAGGTTTATTTTTTCAAGGGAAATTTCGTACTTGAGAACACGCTGATCAAGCTCTATTGTACGAGTACAGTCGCAAATTAAAAATAAAGTGAGATATTAATATAAAGTCTGTCTAATGCTGTTGTTATTGTTGGTTTAAAGTAATTAAAATTAGTTAAAATGAGTGATGATAATGAGATACCGTGTACTACCGTAGACATTTTAACGATGGCGCAAAAAGTCACTGCAAGTTTGCTGCCGGAAAAGTAAAAAACAAACTGTATAACAAGATTTACAACAATTTCATGCAATGGAGAATCGACAAAAGTATTAAGTGCAACTGGAAAATGTGTTGTTGGTGTATTTTCAAGAAATAATTAGCAAATTTAAGCCATCAATATTGTGGGTTAAGTACTCCATGCTAAAATCTATGTTAAACATATATCTAAATACACGCAAGCTTTCCCAAAACGCAAGTCAGAGGGGTTTTAAATCAAAGAAATCAAAAACATTATTGCCTGGCGAAATTAAAGTATTTGTAAATGAAGCACCAGATGAGAAGTACCCCTTCTCTTAGGTAACCAGTGTTTTTAATATTAATTAAAAAACAATGCTTTATTTTATTTAAAGTGCTTAAAAGGATTATTTTAATTTCTAAAATAATGTCGTAGAGAAAGTTGCAACTGTACATAACTCGCCAAGGCTCGTTTTATAAACACACACTCGTGAAATAACGACCCTTGTTATGTTACAGTAGCATAAAATACTATTCTAAGGGTTGACATTGTATTGCAGAATTAATCAGGGTTAACACACTATATATATGGGTTAAAACAGCGTCCGATGAAGCGGCTCCAAGTTCGGGAGTGACGGTCCGTTACGTCGCGCGAAACTTTTACTAGCTATTATGTTCATCATTTTTGTTTAATTGATTAAAGGAAAAATCATCATCATCATCTTCCCAGCCTATTAACGTCTCACTGCTGGGCACAGGACTCCTCTCAGAATAGGAGGGCTTGGGCCGTAGTTCCCACGCGGGCCCAGTCAGGAGTAGGAAATTAAAGGAAAAATACGTGTGAAATATTTCTGATAATCTATCCGATGGACGGATTAGATTCCATTCAAGCTAGAAACACACTGTCGGCGGAGGCGGAGCGGCTCGGCGCGGCGCGGAGGCGGTACGAGTTGTAATATTCGAGCTAACATGAAAGAGGGCACACAGAATACCGCGCGGGAAATAAAGCGTAGCGCGGTATTCTGTGTGCCCTCTTTCACGTTATTATAAGCTCGAATATAACAACCGGTACCGCCTCCGCGCCGCGCCACACCGCTCCGCCTCCGGCGTCAGTGTGTTTCTATTCTAACTTTAGGAGACTAGTCTATTATTATTTAATTAAACTTATATGCTCATGAATGAGACGAGTAGCTACACGATTTGCAATATAAGTGTTAGTTTTATGCCTTTTTATCAAGGAAATCGATGAAACAAGTGAAGACTGGGAATTGAACATTGATTTACTGAGCCTGATTGTTAACGTTAAGTATCGGTTCCAAGTACTGCTCCAAGTACTGCATTGCATCGTCATTAGAATAGAATTTAATATCTTTTTTGCAAGGTTTATATCAGTACTAAGGATAAAAAAATTGCTGTGTAAATACATGACTATCATGAAGATAGGTAGCATCTATATTGCTGATGATATTATCTACATATACGAAAGATAGATAAAAATATACTTCTACTTTGTAAAAGCAACATTTCTATTTTTAACCTTTACTTAAAATTCAACGGTCATGTTGACAAAATGCCGCGATGAAAGTAATCAATGTAAGCTTATAAATGTGAGAGATAATATGGGCTCAGATAAAGAGAATGATAAAGTAAAATTGGAGACTACCATAAATTTGATATCGCGTAGTTTTTCTAATTGAAAAATGTTAAGATAGTACTCTTTGCAAACACATCACAATCAAGTAGAAGGCCTTCAAGTATATGGGCTAAATTTAAATACTTAATTGAAACTCAATTCAGGGCCGAGCCGTCTCAAATAAAAAAAATGTAGAAGCCTGCTTGGAGTCGCTATAAAGAAGCGTCTGGAAAAACAATTTAGAATTTATATAATTCTAGTAAATGTAACATTTGTGAAAAAAATAACCCGTTTTCATACAAACAACAGCGAAACAAATAAGCAGAAGTATGTGAGAGAGGAAGAGATTAAATAATATGTCTCAAATGAAAATATCATTTAGTGAAATTAAATTACGTAATTGCCAAAAATATTTTTTTTTCATGTATCGTAAATTTGTTTAAGTTCATTCTTTTTTCAGGTAATAAGTAAAAAGTAACTTATTCACACCATTGTTTACACGAAGCTGATTAAATAAAATAATCACTTACTAGCCAATTGTTTTTTCCACATGTTTTACCCGCACTGAAAAAAATATCTTTCGAGCTAGTCTTGGATCCTGCCAGGACCGAAGACTAAGCGTCAATAAATATCACAAAGCAGTAACTGCGCATATCATCATATCACAATGATAAACGCGAGGTCAACTTGGTTTTCGCGAGGTCTCATAGCGACCTTCGCAAAAATTAGCACGATTTACATATTGTATACCTTATTTACATTATCTTGGAGGAGTGCGGATATTGATAAGATGACTCGAGATAACACTTCTGAGATCACTCTTAGTAAAACGCAATCAGGAAGCGAATAAGTTTAATAGGCACATAAAGTTTAGCCTTGCAACGCCGAATGTTTAAGTTTCATCAGTTGAGTTTTCAGATTTGGTGATAAGCTCGCAATGACGCAGCTTCGTTTTATTATCTACATATCCAGCAATAAAATTTGTAATAGACTTTTTATACTGGCAGGCGAGTAATAAAAATCCGAACGATTACTCTTACATTCTGATTCCTAAACACAAGGGTCGGGGCGTGTGGGTGGCTCGCGCCCAGTGCGTCTTGAAGCGTCACGATTTACAAACACCTAGGTACAGCTAATTATATCGACAATCAATCGAGAAAGTGTCTCGTGAGACACGAATAGCATAGTGTTATAGTGGTTCAAATAATGCGTAATGCGCGGCGTGAGATGGCGGCGGCGTTTGTCGCAGGCCGCCCAGACGCGCCTGTTAATATTATTAATGCACGGCATGCGGGCCGCGGGACGCCCGCGCTGCTCGCAGTATCGTTTATTAATTATTTGATGAAACCAAATGACAAACAACCCGCTTTACGGAGACAGCGCAGTTTATAGAGGGTGGGAAACGGTGCGTGCTTCCCACCGCGGTCTGTGGTGCTTCCACTGTGCGAACGAGTTGAAACCCGGCATCGAGTCTAAGTTACTAAATTTAATTGGCGTCGACGACCACAGCAATTAAGGAGCGGGATTATTGGGCTAGCTCTAAACGGTTTAATGCGGAGCCGAGACAGATTGAGATGCGAGGAAACATGACACGTATTGCTTCCGAAGGCCGGCTGTCTTGGCTCCGCTGCGCTTGCAATGCGACGTGAAAGGTTGTAATTGATTGTTTAATTGTAAATATGACTTGTAGCCGTCAAATGAAATAGCTTTGGCAATTAATGGAGATCAATAAAAATAGTTTTAAACGTGATATTGTTCTTAGAAAATTGATTTAATTATCCTATCCTATCCTATCCTACTTAATTTATAAATGTGAAAGTTTGTGAGTTTGTTACTTCTTCACGCTGAAATGACTGGACGGATTTAGATGAAATTTGGCAAAAGTTAGTTTATAACCTGGATTAAAACATATAATACTTTTATCTCGATATTTCCACGGGATAGGGATAAAATCATGGTTAAGAGTCATGAAATTTGGTATGTAGGTAGCTGGACATCTGGAATAACACATACAGAGGCTACTTTTTATCCCGATTTTCCCACGGGACACGGATAAAATCTCGAAATAACAACCGCTGGGTTGAGAGTCATGAAATTTGGCATGGGTGTTTTAATTTAACGTCAGTGAAAACCACGATGTAATTTTAGGGAATTCCCACGAAAATTTAATAAAATCCAGGAATTTCAATTCAACTGCGCTGATTCTAATGATTTACGCGTGCGAAGCCGCGGGTAAACGCTAGTAGGTAAGTAATATTGCTTGGTCACTTATCGTTGCTATAACCTAACCCGAGTAATACGGGTAAGAAAGCAGAAATTGTACAAAGAGTAGATTTGCAAGCAGCTGAACAATATCAGACATTTACGTCCATTGTTTCAAGATAATTTATTTTGTGGTCAATAGAAATTGTTTAGAATAAGCGTATCGTGTTCAAAGCTGCTAAATTGTTTAGAGGTTGTGCATATTGTGGCATGGGAATGCGTCGCTGCGGGCACGGGTAACCCGCTGACCCAGTCCGCAGGCCCACTTGATTACTGCACCGAGGATTCAATTGGACAAATACCGAAAACACGGTTAATACGATTATATTCATACCGCAGCGGACCGCGGCCGCCGAGAGAAATGTGCCCGGCGATGAATGTGAAATTCACAGAGTTCTCTACCCAATTTACAATTCTAGCAGCAACCCGTAACATAAAACGCGTATAGCGCCAGAATTTAGACAGATTACGTAACGAATAGATTTAAATGGGACTGAACTCACCGTACGGAGGAATGTACGGCATGGTGTCGCATAAGTTGCACGCGCAGGGCGGCTTACCTGAAACAAGGAACGAAAGTTTATTAAATGTGAAAACGAAAGTTGATAAACTACGGTAGAATGCCATTAATGCCATAACAATAGAGTCGTAAAATGAAATTGCAGTGGTTAATGTAAAATGTCACAATCGGAGTGCCGTTCGCGAGTTATGATGTCAATAACGCGAGCTACAGCGCGGCCGCTGACAATACAATAAATTATTCAACACTACCAACGAGCCTTTATAAATTTCGCCAATAAATAAAAACTATCACATGACAAACTTTTACCACAGTTGGCCGAGTTGCAAGAGTGTTTCATGTTGCCTTTAATGATAAAACAATTTGGCTGAACCACTTTATTGTTACCTGCTTTTTATGTTTAGCTTCTACGCTTTTATGATTTACGTGAAGCGTGTTGTAAAGTGCAGTTAGCAATTTGTTGAGGAATTAGTTTTGGGCCATTCATATTTTGGCTTCCCACGGGATGCTTATCTTTATTACAATCAATGACTGTGTATGTTTTAAAGGCTTTTAAAAAAACCATTAAATTCACATTGTCCGCGTGAAAACATTGTTTTGTTAAATTATGTAGTATGTGGGTACTTCTTCACAAAAAGTTGCAGTTAAAAGAAAATCATATTTTGTTTTTGTCTGATGACAGGCGACGTCTGATAAACGAATGCTAATGAATAAACGCTCATGAATAAATAAATGATTAAATAAATGTAAAGACAATTTATGCAATATTCAATGATAATAATTTTCAGGCTACGATATCACTCACACGCTTATTGAATTTATTAACACGTCTAACAACAGAAGTGCTCAAACGCGAAGATCAATCTGAGTAAGAGTTTAAAAAAATGTGTTCAGTGCATGGAAACACGTTTCCATATAAATTGAGATTTTAACGCGAACGCGATCGAGACGTATTTTGTAACCCAAAACTTACACTAAGGGTGTATTAAGGCACCGCGCGTCGAGCCGAACATGCAGAATGAAGTCATCCACGTAGACGTAGAAGCAAGACCCGTCCAACAAAGAAGCGCAGCGACCTAACGGTTACGGTTACGCTTCACAAGCGTGGCCTGGCCGCGGCTGCCTTCGGCTTCACTCTTTGACAAATTGTCGAAAACAGGAACGCACGCAATTGTAATATTTACGTAACACTCACGGACACTAGGGCTCTTTTTAGCCAATACTAAATAACAGTACTTTGAAATTAAGCAATTCAGGGAATTTTATTGGGTCTAATGCACACCAGTAAAATCCTTAAGTGTAAAAGGATCGAGGAGAAAAGGACAGTGCACTTAAGTAATTATCTGTTTACATTCTTCATTTCGACTTCGATTTTATTTATGTTTAATCTTATTTAGGTATACCAGCGGGATTTGATACTTTAGCAAAAGCTTATTAACTGGTTCTTGAAGGAAAATTTCTGAAATTTCACGTAATTTCAATTCATAGCTTGATTACATGAGCCTCACGAATACACTAAAATGTGGAAATAGACTCTTATGATACCGGCAGATCAAAATTAAATAAAAAAAAGTCTTCACTTATTACTTCTGAGGTTATTTAGTTTCGGGTTGAGTCGTATATCTATTTAACACTATTTTGGGTCGTATATATATCTATTTAACACTAAATGAGGTTTTACATTTGGTCTCGTTCTGGCTTTACTTAATCTTAGCGAATTATGAAATTGGTAAGAGCTGTAAAAGCTTGCATTTTACAGGAATCCTAACTATTCCACGTTCATATAAAATACAATAATTAAACAAACCCAACTAGCGATCGCCATAAGAAGTTACAGTCCATAAATATAATTTTACAATGAGAGATATAAATGAGAGCGTGTTCGGTGCATTTATTTACGTTTAAAACGAGGGGAGGAACTAAAGGGCCCCGCTCGACTGATTATTGTTTTACTTAACTTTTTATAGCTCTCAACCGACGCGCGCGAAGGGTTTATATTGGTTACGAAACGTCGCTCGTTTAGACGTTTATAATCTAAAACACATACTTAGGGTTAGGTACTTGGTGGAAAAACTAATCTCGATTTAGCGTAAAGCTCAGCTTAGTTGTGTCCAAATATATGAAATGGTCAAGTTTAAAAAGGTTTCGAACATGAAACTACCGTGAGACTTGCTCATATTAAATGATATATTGTACCGGATAACTATAATCCGTAGCCCTTCTTCTTTGGAGCACTTCGCGTTGCGAAACATGTCGAGATAAACTCGATTTAAGACGTGAGTTATCCGGTACAATATCATTTAAACATGTAAAAAAATATAAAATATTTCTTGTTAGTAGAACTTTTATTCAATGAAATTACGAAATGAACGTGGTGCAATTGATATGGTAGCATAGTTAGCATGTAAGTATGTACCTATAGTCAAGAGATACGAGTTCAGATCCCGTCCGAAGCTCCGAAACTAATACCTCGTTGAGTTTCTTGCCGGATTCTTCTCAACAGAGGAATTTCCGAACCGGTGGTAGATTTTATTTGAGATTCATAAGTGCCCTTGTTATAGCCTAAATTGAATAAAGATATTTTGACTTTGACTATGAAAACTTTCTTATTAAAAAAAAAACTTAAGTTTACATTGTTCTTTTTTGGCTATAAGTTTACACAGTTAAGATTTACAATTAGTGAACGTATAAGTCTGAAAGTATTTAACTACCTAATCCATAGTTTTTAATTAAATATTTATATGTACTAGGCGCGTTGCGCTATTATAGGTACTTAGGTACCTACTTGTAAAAAATAAGTTTATTTATTTATTTACTAACTTGCAATCATGTTTTGTGCGTGTTAAGGTCAAATCTTGCAAGTTGAATTTCATCTACTTCTAGAGGATCGGATTAACTTGAAATGTGTGTTTGTCTAGTGTTTGTTGACAAAATTGTCTGCAAAAACACTAGTAACTACCTTTTTTTTAACTCAGATATTTATTTATTGTGAAACGATTATAGGTAACTGTAACGGACAAGCCAGTCTCATTTGAAAGGCATTAACGTTTACGAGAGTAAATTCATCAGCGAGATGAACCGGCCGCAACGCTCATTGATGGGAAGATAACATAAAACATACGAATGAATGTTCTCGTAGGTTCTTCCTTCCTATTCGCTATTCAGAATTCCCGTTCAGAGAAAACCAGTCGGCGGTAGTTAGTTCGAGAACTGCGTACGTGCCCTCGTGCGCCGTGCGCGCTACAGAGGCGGCACTAGGTTGGACTCGGGATTGAGCCGCGTAGAAATGTTCTGCGTTTTTTGTGACTATTCCAGTAAGTTCTAATGCTATTGCTGTTTTTATTATTTGTAGGGTTTTACGTAGCTTAATCGCAATGCTTTGTATTAATACATATTTAAATAACTAACACACGCTAATTTTGTGTTCGTAGCGTAGGTAGTGACAAACAATATTTAATGTACCTACTTATCTATCACTCACTTACTTACTCAGTCATTTCAAGTAAACTACTAATATCGTTAGTCGTACGTCATCTATCTATACTATAGTTAAAGTACGTCCTATAAGCGTGGATATTAAATGAGTGCTACTTTCGCATGCAAATTTTTCGTTCCCTTTTCATTCGTTTTCTACTGTCTTATATCGTTCACTACTCTACAAGCAGTTTAATGTATTTCAGAGCATATTAGCGGAGCATCGTAAAACTGTGCCGGATCAATACATCTCGCCCCAAAACACCCGACAGGAACTCTGAACTTCTTGACATTTACGAATAACCTTTAACGCTCCACATTACTAGTTTATTAAGGTACAAAAACTACCCAGTAAACACAAAACGCCAACAAATAAACCAAACAGAATGTAAACAGAATACGACACCGATGTAATTGATTCACCTAACTCCCGACTCAAAATAATCCACTGAAAGCTCGGGACATGCATGAGTCACAGGGGAGAACCCGTGACGTCACCGGCGGACAAAGAACACTGTGGACCAGGATGTTATTGTTATAATCCATGGGACTACTTGATGAACTTATACTTTGTCGTCGTTGGCAACTTTAAATTGGACCTTTGAACGACTTAAATGTATTTGAGTTACAAAAAGATGAAAAAAATATGGATAGGTACAATCTCTTTGCTAATCGTACTAACGTTGTCATCCTATCTACATAACATAATATTCACACTAAATTTCCAGTCAATATGACCACTGGAAGTGGGTAAAATTTTATTGGCAATTAAATAAAAGCTTGTAAAATAAAACCTTTTTCACTTTGGAGTTTTAGTAAACTAACCACAGGTATTGAATTTCAGGTTTTGTATGTACCTAAATAGTTAGAAGTTAGAGCTTAAAAATAAGATTAGGTATTTAGTTAAAATAAACTACCAGGTTCTGAGCATAGAAAATCCTTTAGATTTTAGAAGCTAACGAATCTGAGGAGTTGCAAGCAGCAGAAAGTATTGATTCATAACTTCGCAGAAAACATATTCTACTTATTTACTAATGGTATGGTTTTAAGTACAAAGATAGATGTTAGTGTGAGTTAAGAATTAAAGCCGACACAATCGATAAAGATGCGCAAAGATAAAACAAGACAGTCAAAATTATAGAGCTGATTAATGAACTATGTACTAACTTTACTATAGGTAGGTACCTATTAGGTATGTATTCCAAGCCAACAATAATGTTTACAGGTGAGATGTAATAGTCATAATAACGGAAGCGTATTCAAGCTCAGGGCTACATAAATCTAGAGTCGCAGACGGAGACAATAAGATTCCGGATTCAATCACGGATCTGCACGAGGCCGTCGCGTTGTCGTTTGCATAAAATTGATAATAAATCAACAAATAATACGTTATGTAGCAGTAGTGCACAATATTTTACTGTTTTTTTTTCCTCAGAATAAAGTTAAGTTGCGATAGAGGTTTATGATCGTACAAAAAAATGTAAGAGAATACAATAAGATGTTGGTAGTCGAAAAAATAATCAGAAAGCACACAAATTTGTGGAAAACATTTGAGTTGGTCTTTTGAAGAAATAGTTAAAAATAAAGACGAATTTTGGAAAGCAAAAAGTACGATCAGTAGTGTACTAAGCTGAAATTGGTTTAAGTACAGGTTTTAATTGGCTTTTCACTTCTCATGCTCTTAAAATGTTACTTTAGCCTGCATATCGGGACTAAAGCTCCTTTTTATTCTCTAGGGATTAAAGTTTTTTTTTAATTTACGTTGTTAACCCCTAAACAACAGCCAACCACGGTGTTTGTGAATCGAGGATTTTTAGGCGTGGAAATAACCTCAAATTGACAACTGTGCAAAAATATCAAAAAAAAACACGATTTAATTTTGTGAAACACAATTAATGATTACGAATATGAATCTATTTAAATATATTCAGGATTAATCAAATTTTATTATGCATAGTCCAATTAGTTTTCAATTTTGAAACTTTTGGCTAAATATGCAAGCTTTTAAAGCGTCACTTCATAAACAATAAAAGAAAAGAAAAAACCGCGCATCAAATTTTTTTTTGCTATTTGAGTTTTGAACAGAGGGCCTACTCCGAAGTTTGAAAATCGAAGTTCGTATCGTACCGTCCCTCTCGCTCTCATGTTTAATAAAATAAGTGTCAGAGGGACCGAACGACACGAGCTTCAGTTTCGAATTTCGGAAAAGGCCCTCTCAGATAGCCTGTCCATTAGTCGAGCGTACCTACGTTTTTAAAAAAAATATTGTAATTTTGAACAAAACATTGTTTTTTCCTCGCATTCAAAGTGAAGAGTAGTGTTTAACGCGAGACTAAACCTTGCTCTGTTCGGGTGGCTAAACATCTCTTGTCATTATGGCTTGTTTAAGTCCCTTGATGAACAATCTACTATTAAACAGTTGTTTTTCCGTGAAATCTGAACAACGATATTTTATTATGCCGGAAATATGAACAGGCATAAAAGAAATAGGTATAGTTGTCTTGTTGGAAATCGAATGGTAAATTTATTTAAAAATGTAAGTCAATGTTTAAAACATTTCTACACAAGCGATGACGCAAATGCTTCCATTTGTCATTGGTTTTGTGGTTGCGGCTTCCAATGGAATCGATTGTTTTGTCATTGTGCTATTATTTCAAACTTTATATTTATTGTAGGCTCGATATGGCAAATTCGAACATAGTTATTAAAAACAAGAGAATGGCCTACCAGAAATGTAAACTAAACATAATAAAATAAAGTTAAACATAAGCGATAATTGTTATCAAATTGATTGAAATAATAATCAATTAAAAGCACAAACACCAATTGTTAATCCAGTTACTTACGTTACGTAAATAAACATTTTAATATTTTTTAAAGGAACATGCTCGATTTAACTCTTCAACACCATCCCGTGTTTCATATTAAAATTAGTTTATTTTCAATGTTTTACACACACAAGTAAGTATAATCACAAAAAGCTAGTCTACTTAACATATGTAGGTAGGTCTACAGCTCTGCATTACATGCATCAATACGATAATATGGTACAGTCACCTGCATTAATATGTATCAGCCACAGCGGAGCGTGCAAAAATATCTGACACGGGCCCTAGAAATAGAGTCGTATCAGATATTTATGCACCCTTTGTTGTGTCAGATATTGGTGCTGGTGACTGTAGATCAATATATGCGCCAGCTTTTTTAGTGCTTGTGCTTAAATTTCAACGTCATACTAAAACACCACAGACCAGAGTATAAGGCAATTCTAGATTAGTAGAAGGCTAGGTGAATTGGAAGGTGCAGGGCAGCGTGTTCGATACTCACCAACCGCGCGTTCATGAAGCGTATTCAAGGGATAGTCACCTAGTTTGAGGAGGTAGGCGGAGAGCAGCACAGCGTCGTGCCGCGGCTCTGCGCGCGCGCGCGGCGCCGGCACGCCCTGCGCGCGCGCCTGCCCCGGACGCATCAACGACGATATAGAAAAGTCCGTCGGCGGCGGCGGCGCGACCCACCCGCTCACACTACACAACTTACACTCCTCCTTCATCTTCTAACACTAATAAATATACTATCCGTTTTTTTTTGTACTCGGTTTGTACTGGGGCACTTAGTAAATCACATATAAAAATATCCTCACATCACAAGAGATATCACAGCGTTCGGCGTCTGCCTGTAAATTCGAGTTGATTGAGACCTTCGAAATAATCGAAATATTTTATCTTACATGTGGTAATCGCCGGTATCTCTTAATATGACACGTGCGAATATATTTATCTAGAGTCGTTATCTCGCGTAATACTTTTCGCGAATTGTCTCTAGCTCTATTGATCAATTTCGTTGGGATGTAATTTTGACCTATTGCATTGAAAGGTCAGTTCGAGAGTTAAACCGAAATCATGAATTAATATTGCAATAGGTTGCGGCATGCGTGTTTAAATTATGAGCGTGCTGATTTTATCACGTAAAAAGGTGAACGAATGTTCAGTCCTAAATATTAAGATTAATCTGACGGTTCCGTTGAAAATACAAACTGAAATATAGATGCACAGCAGTGATCACGAATGTTCAGCGTGCTATACCGCTACAACTGATGGTCAAAACCATGGTTGACCTATATTTCAGTTTGTATTTTCAATTTCCTAAATATTAAGTTTATAAATAATAGTTAAGTGTCTTAGTTAAGAGATACTGGCTATTATAGACGTGACGGTGGTCGGTACGCGGCGGTGTGGTGTCTACGCTGCATTGCGGCGTTGCTAGCGGGTCAAAGGTGCAATGCCGTCGTGCGATTTCAGATTCAAGCTTGTCCCATTGTTTCTATTTTCCTTATATTATTTTATTTAAAAAAAGTTGTTTAAACCACTTATTGAATAGAATGCTCAAGTTAAATATTTGAATAACACTACTTTTGTACGTAGCACTTTCTATTTTGTGTAACATTTTTGTATTTCCTTTTTGCACAATAAAGAGTATAAACAAACTATCTAAGAAACCTATAGAAATCTTTCCATAGAAAACGCTAAATCGACTCGTTTAGTATTTTTTTTCTGGCAAATCGTATTTGGGTTCCTCGCGGAAAAATTGCTCAAAATCAGGCTAAACACAGCATCGCAAGTTACTAATAAAACCAATGTAAAGTTGGCATGTTTCTTTAAAAGACAGAGTATCGATGCGTTTAATGACGTCAATCATTTTTGAACATATAATGACAACTCTTGTTTAAGTTTGACGTAATTCAGCTAATACTTACAATGTAAACTAATAAGGCAAACAATCGTGATGATTTGTTGACTTCACGTTAAATTTTAAACAGGTACGTAGACTGCTTTTGTACCGATGTTAGTATAACCAGATTTATTACCTAACTTTTAAAAATATACCACAGAGTAGTTTTTGAAAACAGTTATTTAAATCCTTCGCCTAATTAGACGAATTTATTTACATAAAGATTTTAGATTGACAGTCTGATCCACATCCCAGCCACATTCTTAATTTCCAAGATAAACGATGATTCATGAATCATGATTCTGGTTTGTTTACAGCAAAACAAACATCTTCGGTATGACTGTCTATTTCTATCCAGAACGCTACAATTTGCTGCATTGCCGCGCATTGGGTTGGTTAGGATAGTAAGTTTATTGCCCAAGTTATCAAAATTTATAGCTCTTACATGAGCACAGCTGAACACAGGTTTTACATCTGTAATTACATCATGCAAGATGTTTGTGGCACTTCCTTTCAGTCGATAAGATAAAAAAAATAAAGATCCCTATCATTTGCAGATTTTGCGTTGAGATTAGCATTGCAAAACACGCCACAAGATACCTACGACTATATCCAAACTAAACATTAAAAATTAATTTGAAGGTTCTGTATACGAACTAAAAGAATTTCTTTGCTCACCGCGACCTTAATGTAGTTAAGTTTATGCAAAGTCCACAGAGTCTAACATCTGGTAGCATGGTGTACGGTTTTGTTCCTCTGAAGATGAGCTCTGGTTGAGTTCGAAGCGCGTCAGTGTAGTGTCGTGGTGGTGGTGATAGATGTGTTTGTGTGATTTGTGTGTGTTCTTACAGTGTGGAGGTGGAGGAACTGCATGAACACGCATATTTTGTATAAACTTAACTATCTTAAGGTCGCGGATGAGCAAAGAAATTCTTTTAGTTCATTGATATGGACCTCCGCAAAGTAACGCCTGCTTCAATAAATTGTTCTGTATACGGACGGTTAATGCGATAATGGCTCCACAACCATAATATTTATTTTCCCAGCTCAGTCTCTAACGAAGTTAACTGTAAAAAAAATGGGTTGAAGGTATTACAGAGACTGATTCAAAAAGGATTAGAACTTCATTGATGAGTACTGAAATCTATTAAAAATTATGAAAACGCTAAAAGGGAGAGCGCAATAATAAGAGGCGATATTGACGAAATATGTACGTACACGGTAATATTTCTAGTCCTCTTATTATTTAACGGTGCGGACGGTAAATTATTGAACCCTAAGTGTAAAACCCTAAGTGTGCGTTCAAGGTTTCTAGTTTTTTTCTAGTTTTCTCTATTGCAGCCGGCATTGTTCGTGTGCGCTCGGTAACGTCGCAATATGGCGGCCTTGAGGCGGCTGGTAAACAAACGTCACGTGCCCCGTGCAGGCGAGTGTGCAGCGCCACGGGATCGAATACCCACAACCAATTCTTCCTTGACACAAATAATCTCCGGGCGATAACATCGAACAAAGTCATTATACACTTTTTCCAACGTGGCAGTTGGGCCAAGCGATTGTGATGTGACGTAATGAATCCTTTTCGCCGTCTTCCAAAATACGTTAGATCGTTTCGTTGATGAAAAAATGGATCTTTAATAATAGGTGCAGCCGCACGTGCGATCGCGCGGCAGGCAGCTGCTGTGACAGCTGTTGTCGACGGAAGACCCTCCCCCCTTCGCCCCGCCAGCCTGATTAACCCCCCTAACCTGCCCCGCTACCTGACACACAATCACCAGAACCATTTTTGGCTTTAAACTCGCCGGGATCTGAGACATTCACATAAATACCACCTCCTTAATTACTCAGATTATTAACTGCAGCAATTATAGGACATAACAATAAATTGAGACATGATTCAGTTCGGTGACGATGATACAAAAGCAGAAAATAAACTTTTATACGAAATAAATTACAAGCTCGAAGTCATACATAACTGTATTAAACGTTACATAAATTAAGTACATTTAAAGTGAAATTAACTTTTATTGCCTTCAATGGGCGGATTGTTGAAGACTAAAGAAAAGAATACCTATTTAATTCTATTAGGAAGTCTTATCCATAACATACGAATACGGCTCTACGCTGTAAATATTTGGCAATGTTTTCTGGCTTGTACCCAGTAGCATGGTCAGTACATAATGTGGTTGAAGTAAAATAAGTAAAGTTCGCATACAGTATTCTTTAACTTACTCGAGCGCATACAACGGCAGCCGAGTTCGCTGATATTAAATATTTGATAAGATTAGACCCTGAACTAATTAATAGTGACTCCTGAAAGCTTTTGGCTTGGGTTCCTGGCGGCCACCTACGTAAATCTCCATGAATTCGTAATGAATTTAGTTATACAGCTGGACACTGCGCAGACGGCGAGTGGTATTCAAATGATTACTAAATATTTCATAAAGTTTTGAAGTTTTAAGTGTTTATGTTGATATATCAATAGTTAGTAAGGGCTGTTCCCTTCGATGCACTTGGCAAGCAGCGTTGGCGTCAGCCCAATTTGTGCCAACTCTGGCTCAACTAGACTAACAGCGACCTAATAGATAATATTATGATGAATTCCCAACCAGCAAAAAAGTCTTGGATTGCGCACTTTATGAGAGTGGTGGGCTTATAGCGCTCTTATAATTGTTTTGGAACATGTTACTGTTCTTATATTAGCCTTAGATAAGCTAGTACAGACTCAAGAACTCTCTATCTTATAACCTAGTCTCATATATGTATATAAGCTCATTTTTTATATACTATTATAAGCCTCTTACTCCTACAATAACATTTACGAAGACTCATTGTACTTGAGAATATCTGTTCTTATAGCACCATTCTCTAAGTTTATTTGATTTTATAATGGTCCTGATAAATGCTCTTGTAAGAATGTCAGACTAATATCAGCATAACATACGAACATTATAAGCGTATACTTTTTTGATCTTGTTTAAAGCTATTGTAAGATCGATAGCAATAGTTTAGTAAGATATTAGAATGATATTAGTTAATTTGATTTTATAATGGTCCTGATAAATGCCCTTGTAAGAATGTCAGACTAATATCAGCATAACATAAGAACATTATAAGCGTATACTTTTTTGATCTTGTTTAAAGCTATTATAAGATCAATAGCAATAGTTAAGTAAGATATTAGAATGATATTAGTTAATTTGATTTTATAATGCTCCTGATAAATGCTCTTGTAAGAATGTCAGACTAATATCAGCATAACATAAGAACATTATAAGCGTATACTTTTTGATCATGTTCAAAGCTATTATAAAATCAATAGCAATAGTTTAGTAAGATATTAGAATGATATTAGTTCATTTGATTTTATAATGGTTTTGATAAATGCTTTTGTAAGAATGTCAGCCTAATATAAGCATAATATAAAAACATCAGACAAGTTAAGTGTTGAGAAAGATATTGGTGAGGGTTCGGCAGGATTTTATTTCATGCAAGAAGTCGATATAGAGGACAGAGATTCAGTCTGTGACATAGTTCATGTCAGTGAAAATGAATCTTCGACCGAGGACGAAACCGATTATGAAAAGATTTTGCCTTAAAAAGTGATTTACGCTGCAGTTGGGCATTGACTTAAAGTATAAATAATTCAAAAAAACACATTTTTCTAAAGTTTTTTCTTTGGAAAAGTTGTTTGTTACTAATCAGTATATGCACACGCTTTCGTATCAACGCCTAATTAGAATTCAACCTATATAAGTCGCAAAACCCAATTCCAGAGATTGCTGTGGCCATCAAGAAATTATTATATCACGGAAAATGCATGCTATATCTCTTCTAGAAATGGAGTATACTTTTCCACACTAGTGCGCAAAGTAGCACTTTTTGTGCCTGAGTAGGTAATTCGCACAAATATGCTTTCGGGTTGTAATTATATTTACATGGCAATTGCCATTTTACACCCAGGGGAAGATGTAAAAATCATATGCTCATCACGGGAAATTATAAAGAAGCCTCAGATAGCTTGTTTATAGCCCTCGCCTTCGGCTCGGGCCAAATACCCGCAATCTGAGACTTTCTTTATATTATTTCCCTATGTGAACAATTTACTAATATTTGTTTGATTTTATGGTTTTCATCTTCTTTTACAGATATTTACTCAGGAGATGTAAAGCCATCAAATTTAGATGCTTATCCGGGGCCTTTTGTTAGTGAAATGAATCAGCTTGAAAAAGCATTTACTGTCACTACTAAGATAGGAACTAAAAAACGTTATTGTAATGGCCGCATCCGTGACACGTTTCACTCAACAAGAAATGAGTTTTTTTTCCAAGGCCATGTTAAATTCTTTAACATACGGAAGTCTTTTCTTGGTCAAGTAACGGTCTAATCCATATATTCAGCCATTTACATCACCAACGTTGTCACTAAATAAAAAAGTAAAATTTTAGTATATTTGTTTTTATAAAGTCAAGTGATCAGGTTAGGATAAAATCAGGTAAAGGTTAAACAGTTCATGTTTTATGTAGGTAAAGCAAGGAACCCTAAATTAATTCAACATGGCCGTATCATTGGTATTCAGAATGCTAATATTAGAGTAAATGATCTTACAATAGTCTAATAGTGCGCTGGAAAAGTGCAACATAACAATGGCATCATTTTCACTACAATTATAGAAATAAAAAATACACGAGGATAGAAAATACTATTTTAATTGATTATTTGAGTGGGCGCATGAAATTTGAAGCGTAAAACAGGGTCTACTTTACAGTAATAATATGTTCCAACGTAAATACTTACCGCGCAACATAAAGAACCACCAATTGATAACAACACGTTATTAATATTACTACTATTATTATACTTGCATTCAGTTTGTCACTACAATATTTTATTCTGCCACGCTGCAGTTCATCACCGAGCATAATGCACGCGGAATGTTTCAAAATTTCGTGTGGTCGTACATAAAATCAAAATAAGCTTGTTTAGGCTCACAAGATTCTAACGTTGGACCAATATAAGCCTATGCAGGCTTACAAAATACTTACGTAAAAGCGATATTAGCCTAAGGCAGCTTAAATTAGTTTTGTAAAGATTATTGTAAATGCAATCAGTATTCAATAAGACTGATATTAGGACGATGTTAAAATAAATACGCTTATAATTTGTGCCCAAATCCAGGCTTATACGATGATATAAAACCAATATTAGAGTGAAAAATTATAGTCTTGAGATGGTTGTAAGAAGATTTTGCTGTTGGGTTGTTTGTTAGTTGCAGTTTGAGCACTAATGGAAACTTAATAGGTTCTTGGCCCCAAAATGTTGGCTTTACGTGTAGCAGTTTAACGTCGTGATTATCTCGGTATAATTTTTAATTTTCAAATATTATTAAGTAATATTGAAGATACTTTATTATGTGAGAGTTGTCTTATCACGAATTCAAATTATCAGTATTGATTACCATATCGTGACAGTGCGATAGCTAGATAACTAGGTATATTTAATGTAAATAATTTTTACTTTCCTCTAGATATGAATAAAGGTCATATCATAATGCGAAAATAAGTCTTTATTAGACGTAATGGTGTTACGACTACAGATTTTGAAGCGTGATAATGGTTATTTGATACTTAATTATAAGACGTTATATTAGATATATAACATTAGCCGGCAGATGTCACTGAATTTCTTATCATAGAATGAATTTTAATGACCGTGTTGCCCAGAGTTTTAAAAGTTATCTTTAAATAATTTAGCAAGTAACGAGTTACCTATGACGAGCATCAGCAGCGTTATTCTTTAGCTTCTTTATTTATTTTATTAGTGAATCAGCTGTTGATTCCCAGTGTTCCCCCACTGCACCAAGGGTAAGTGCATTCGATTTGTACGTACCTACTTAAATCAATTATCACTGTCCGATCGCATTCAATTTCCGTGGTAACGTCATCGCATCACGCACTCATTAGGTATTACAAATTTGTTGATGCGGACTCTATGTAATACGAGTAACGAAAGCACACAGTCGTTTCACAAGAATCACTAACTGCTTACATAAGCGCAGCTTGCGTAAACTCCACTTAGTTGAGCTCGCTTATAACTCAGCTTTAAGTTTACGGACGCCCGTGCGAAACAACAAATCGATTGTTTATGTATTGGCCAATTACGAGCAATAGAAAGCAGCATACGTTGAAGCTGTAATGTAAATCTAAATTACTAGGTGATGGTATTGGAGACGAACAAAGCAATGTCGACCCACATACTGAGCGTGAGGAGGAGCTATGATAAAAGCTCCGAATGTTGGGCGAGTAACGGACCGCAGCGGGCTAATTCGTGCTGATGATGAGAAGTCATGTTTAAACCGGACGGAAATCACCGCGAGCGTTTCGCTCTTGCGCGGGTCATTTCGTTTGCAACTGTTCTTAATGTTCTAATTCGAAATAATGTTCGCTGTTTGGATTGGACTTGCGAATACACGGACGAGGACTTATATTGAGTTCTCATTTTACGGTTACTCAAATTATAGACGCGTGACCTACTAATTGCTAAATGAACTCTGTAAACGATAGTTTATTAAGTTTTTTTTTATTTTCTATACCTTGATTTAGTTCAGGGAGTTGGTTGGCGTTAATTTTGTACCTATGATAGTCTACAATATAAAGACTACACGGGCGTTCTAACTGGTTAGATGGTAATATTACTAGTAGAAAAGTGTGAAATTTAGCAATAGAGTAGGGTAATATCGTTTATAGGAGGGCCGCAGGGTCGGAGAAAGTACGCCTTTCACTCTGCTTTGATGGTTCCACGCGGCACTAATTTTAACAATCATACGTAAGGCGTATTCTATTGTTGTCCTATTAACCGTTGCTATATCACCGTTGGCTTCAAAGGAAATAATGATTCTTTCATGGCAGTCAACAGACCATAACTCAATTTCAAAGCTAACGTTTTTTCTGTGTTCTGTAGGTAAATGCTATCATTGAAAATTTTGAATTAAGGCCGTTAAGTTTTATCTAATCAAACAAGGTTGTTGAATTATAAATATTAGGACTTAATGCCCGAGCTAAAACGATCAATGTTTTCTTACAATTAACGGCGCAGTTTGTTATCCAGCCCAGGTATCACGGTTACAATTCGATTATGCAAATGAAAATGGTTTAAGCATAACTTATGAACGGGACTGTCCCTTTTTTGATTACGAGTCCCGGTGTCCCAAAATGAAAACCGGGACGCGAAATTGTCCTGTTTTCAAAAATCGCGCGAAAATTCAGTTCTAAAGGTGAACATAAAAAAAACGTGCCAAGAGTTTCATTCTTACTTAAAAGCATCAGTCCAGCTGTGTTAAAGCAAATTTGTTCCTCTGCCTTTGATAAATATAACTAAACATTTTGAATATTTTTTTTATTTGTAATATAATAACAGTTAACTTTTTCTAAATAAATGACCTTTAAAAGTGTTTTTTTCTCATTGACTACCTGTTAATTGACCTGAATAAACTAATGTCCCGTTCTGAATCAAAAAATAAATGGTCACGTTAAGCATAAGTCATTATTTCGCGCTTGCTGCTTACATCGTTCAACATCAAAATGGTAAAATTAATTTTACCACACTAGTTGATATTGCTATTAAAGCAAGCCAAGTAAAATATTAACTTACGAGTTTGAATTGGCTATATGAGGTAAAGTTTTAAGACTACAAAGGTTAAGTTTGAGTGCAACATGCTGCAGACCGCGGACTTGGAGCACACAAAAGCTTTGTTAATGAATAATGTGTACGATAATGTACACGGTGCCTATGAACTTAAATGGCGGCAAGACAAAGCTGGAGTAAGCGAAGCAACAAAGTTCGCAGAAAACTTTGCGATCAAACAGCGTGATTGTTTACAATTAGCGACAGGTACTGAAGTAATCTCATCTTTTATCTCTTTTCCTCCTTACGGTTGTGTTTATTCAGCGATACTCGATTGATTTTAGGAAGAATTTGTCTTAGTTGATGTACTATTTAGAATTCAAGAACTCGCAGTTATTTTAGTTTTATAGGCAAAAGAACACGTTAGCGTGAAAATGCTTTGTTTAATGCTTTATAATAAAGAGATGCCACAGTAACTACAAATACTAGGTAAGATGCATAGATGTTTTCCTGTAATTGCTACCGGTAGGTAGCTCATCTCTCGAAATTGCTTGCGAGTGACTGCATGTTTGCCTTTTGTCTACAACTGGAGCACCTTGATGGCATTAATTGATAGCATTGACAACTGGCTGCAGCAGAATTCGCGGAGATTTGCCGGGACTCGGGAATGCTCTGTTTAGTTGCGGCGTTCGGGTTAAAGTTACTTAGCTAAAACACTAACAATGTCGAGTCTACAACTCTACATTACGGTGTGGATGAATAAGTAGGTACATCATCTTATTTTAAAGTTGCCTGTTCTATTTTAATTGTCATCGAACATGAATGATGTCGTCTACATACTTACCTACCTATTCTATTTTAGTTAAGAGATTTTTATTAAATATGTCATTTAACAGCTTATTTATAAAGGCTTCAGACTAGTTCAGATATTATTAAGCTTTTGCCAGACACGATTATGTTTGTAATTATAAGAAGTTCCAGGTGAAATGATTAAGAAAGTAGACAAATCGCTTGATGTGATTCAAATATATTCTCGATTAAATTCGTACGTACCTAATTAAATGTTTAACATTGGACAGCCTATATTAAAGTACGATAAATTAGGTAGAAAAAAATATCCATGCAATGCACAAGCACACAGAGCAGCAGCTGCGCTCAATAACTCGAAATAAAAGCCTCCATGTTTATGGGTACATAGCGATATGAAATCTGCCACACAAATATCAGTATCATCGGTGGCCTTTCAACAGACAAGAGTTTATAAATGTACTGACCAAAATGAATATCTAAACGGTTGTTGACGTTACGTGAAAATGGTAATGCGACACCCGCAGGTTGTCTCCATTTACGACATCAAACCGTTCGTTTGACAATCCCGGCGCGCGGGCGTGTTGTTTGTAGGCATCGCAAAAGCCGGCCGGCCACCGCTGCCACCAGTAGCGAAGTATGTAGATTCGGTAGCTTCTGCGGCCTCGGCAACCGGACGGAACCCGTTTCGCACAATACCACAATTTCTTTGCGCGATCCGATCAAGCCGGACACCACACCACCGGTACCACACTAGTGACGTTAATTTACATGTACAAGCTTATTTGCCGTCTTGAAGAAAACAATCCACGTGTAGATGGCACAACACAGCACTGGGCGCGAATGTTAGCTGAATTCAGGTTATGTCGCGAACGGAAGCGCGTCTTGTTTACAGTTGGCGCGGCGCTTTTTCGGTCAGTAAGCGAGAGAACTACTCGCGCCTGTGGTTGACAGTCGACTGGCGGAATGGAGTGGCGACTCGGAACGAAAGCTGCGTCGTAGCGGCCGGCGGGGAGAGGGGCGCACATGCGGCGGGACGCGGGAGCGCCTCTCATGCGGGGATGCCATTTGTTTGTCTCAAAATACCACATATTGACAATCAGAGCGGTTTAATTTGAAGGGGGAGAGTAATGGACTAGTACTAGCTCTACCTCCATTATGGAAATATGACATCATGAATGATAAATCGTTTTCATGTTATGGTAACCTATTTTTAGTAGGTAAAGTACCTACCATATTTACCGAGAGTAATAAAATACCTACTTACTTATTAAATAGATAGGTTTAATGTCTCTCGTTCAATCTTAACTTTATTCTTCCAGTCCATATTAGAACTAATAATCATTTAACACCAACATCGATTCAAGATTGATATTGAATATCCAAATTTGAAACGTATATAAGTTAACCCACGTGGGCCCAAGCCCTCTCATTCTAAGAGGAGGCCCATCAATCGTAGGTGTAGAGGATGGGATGCGATGACGATAAGTACTTAAACCAAATATAATGTACCTAACTACTTACTCATACCTATTACATACAACAGTGAACATTCGTAATTACGCAAATAATTTTACCGTAAGGCAATCAGCGACAGCAAGGCGGCATTTAAAGCCAACATTCAATCACTTATATCATTCGGACAAAATCGCTATTAAAAAAACAGCAAATACACACCACTACACTCCACACACAGCCTCCGAAACACCACAGCCGCAGCCACATCACACACCACAGCCACACCACACACCATACCACGCCACAGCTCGCGAAGTAGCGAATGTCCCCGTCCCCGCGAAAGCTCAGCACATGGCAACCCCGCGCCGAAGCTTCCTCCTCGCTTCCCGCGCAATAAACGCTCGATAAACTTTCTCATTAGGCGCGCCTAACCGTGCGACCGAAGCTCGTTCTGCGTGCATGTCGAGCGCAGTGCAATGCGACGTAACATGCATGTACTTCGCACCTGTGGCCCTATAGCCTAAAGCCCGGGCGCTCGCGATCGCATTCACCGTCTCTTTCCATCATCGACCTACAACGTGTGACAGAAAGAAATTGATTGTGATTCCAAACGTGTTAGGCAATAAGGCCCCTAAGCTTTCGCGAGGATTGCCGAGTTGCGCAAGCGCATTGCACTTTGTTTTTAAGGTTCTTTACCTCACGTGGAGAACGGAACCCTTATAGGACCATTCGCGTGCCTGTTTGTCTATTACAGGCAATTTGTTCCAAAACTACCGCACCGCGGCTGAAAATTGGTACCGTCATCTGCAAAGATACACGTCCTACCGGGTCTAGAAATAGAGTCGTCTCAGATATTTAGGCATTCATTGTTGTGCGAGATATTAGTGATGGTGATTGTATATTTTTATTTTATTCTTAGGGCCTATGCAAAGTACGGCGTAATTGTACTGACGACGACGCGTGTTTTGTGAACGCGCGTTTTGAAGCCGAAGCTAAGTAGTACAAAAGTGACTGAATCTCGTCTGAACCGCGTTAACTGCGCGTGCGCTTATAAAATACGGATATGCCCTTAATTATACATAAATACCTTTGCTACCTAATAAATATGAAACTCGAATCTACATTCAAGTAAGTAAAGAACATATTTATGTTATAACAATGTGCAATTGATTCAAAATAGAACATTGACTGAGTCATCCCGCGACAACTATGAATGGTTTAAACGCGTTTCAACAAGTAAATAGAGCACTGAAAGGATACAAAACTTGAAGCTCAATACCTTCAAGTTACCTCAAAGACACTTTAATAATAAATCACACTTCAAACTTGTTTATTTGCTCAAAATATACCTTAAAAAAGCTGTACTATGTTACAATTTACTCATGGGGACTTATTCATAAAGATTTATCAATAACGGATGTGACTCTACATTGTAGTGTTCACAGGAATTAACTAAAACACAGTATCTAGTATACAATCTGCTATTTTCTACTATTTATATAAAAAATGACTTAAATGAACTAAAAAGAATTTGTTTGCTCACCCGCGACCTTTGATTTGACCTTTGATCATTGATATGGACCTCCACAAAGTAAAGCCTGATTCAAAAAAATATTTAAAAACGACTTAACGAAATGTATGTACGCGCATAACTTCCTAACGCTGGCACCGAATTGGATTTTTTTTTTGTATTCGTTATTGTCAGGACAAGGTTTGTGCTAAACAAAATAAAAATAAAAGACGGAAACGGGGGCGAAGCCGCGGGTAACAGCTAGTAGTAAATAAAAAATACTGATTCCACAGCCTCATTGCCATTGCCACTACGCCGGACATTCAACAAGTAAATGTCGTGAGATTTTTACATAGAATCTCGTGATTGCCTCAGTGCCATCGATAATTGCCAGTCCAGTGGGCAGTACTTAAATATATATGTAGAGCAAAGAGAATATCCTTTACATGTGCACTTCACTTATTATTACTGAGATTGAGTAACTCGGGAAATAAAACCATTAAAAAAATTGCTACTACTAAAATATTTTTGGTCGTGGCATAGAATAGAGATGAATTAAAGGTCTCGTGCGTTGCGCATTTTGAATAGGATCCAATTCTTCTTATGGATATAGTATACAAGATGACTAAGGGAGCTGTTGTTGAGAAGGGGCAGCAGCGATCTCTATAGCGAACCACGAACTCTGAATGAACTGCGGTGTAAAAGGCAAATGCACTATTTACGAAACTAACTAACTATTTATTTACTAAAGGTATAACACTATTTTCCAGTCGTCATGAAAGTTCCATACCAATTCTCAACCGACGATCAAGTAAAAGACCCAGTATAAAAAAGTTCAAGTAAATTTAAGAGTCGATTAAGGAGAGTTCATGGCTAAGCAGTGTTATGTCTGATTCAATTAATTCAGTAATCTATGAGTAGCAATTGCTTTCCTACTTTGTAAAATTTTCATGTACTTCTGTTTTCTGTATTGCTTATTATTATGGTGTACAATAGTCTTTGTATTGTAGTTATTGTATAGTATAGGTACAAATCTCATGAAATTCATGCAGTCATTGCGCAATGCTACGCATCAAACCAACTGCGACTACATACATACATACTTACCCCTAAGCTATCTATGGGTATCTCGTGTCCGATGAGTAAGCCGTGAAGCTATTTACATATGTAGGTACCACGTAGGTATTCTCCTGTGGAAAAATTCATTCAGCTACGGACGTTCGTAGGATGTAATTCTATTTAGCAGCTATACGATCGTTGTGTGTATATATCTTCTGGAAGGATCAGGTGACAAATACTATGGCGTCATATTGTCTGTTATGGTGTAAATAAAACGAGATGTATTTACGTGCTCTCTTCAAGTTCTTATAGCAGTTACGATATGTGTTATTACTATACATTTATTGTGAGGTATAGACTACAGCTTTTTCGATTTTAGTGGGTTTTTAATATTTTTGTAAGTCCGTGCCGTGTCCAGTTTTAAAATACCTAGACCCATCGATTCCCGTGGGTGTCATAAACGGCGCTAAGGGTTTAGTTAGAGTGGCCAGCATCGCTCTGTATTGCCAACAATGATCTCCAAATTCCAGCTCTATGGTGTGGAGGCAAAGGCACCACACTATTTTCTTATAATAGTTGTCATGAAGGTTCACTGCTGAACCTGATCTGATGACCACGAGTACCTACTCTAGTGTAGCACCTTAAGAGAGAGAATATTATTATACCTAACTAAAACGGTATTTGACTATTTTGTATATGTTTTATAAATTAAAACTACACATGCCTGTACTAAACAATTTTTAAGCTACCTTTACAAATAACAAAGTTATAAAGGTTTGAAATTCAAGATTAGACAGAGAAAGACATACTGGCATGTGACGTCACACGCCAGTACCGCCATACTTGCTGCATAGAGAAAAGCGTTTGAGAAAGAGACAGGTATATAGATTTTTCAAAAAATCACTATAATTCCAATTTTCAACCGATTTAAATTTTCTCTTCGCTAAACACTATCTGTATATCTATATTTTCATAATGACATTAAGATACGGCAAAATCAGGAGTTGTCAAATACCGTATTATCACAGTTATTATAGTATTGAACAGCTTGCGGGGTGGAGCGACTTTGTATGGAGAAAAAAAAAGTTGTCTAATCAGTCTCGGAAGAAACTTGCATATGGACCACTTTCTTACATAAATATTTTTATATTATTTTTTCGAAGATTTTAATTCTTGTATGAAAACTTCGTAATTTCGCATAAAAATAAATAAATATGTTTTATACTGAAAAGTGACAGGACATCAACTTCAATCAAAAATTGTATCAATACATATACAGTTTCGTGTTAAAAGTCACATCAACATATTGAAACGAAAATTGGTGGTATTGGTATTTGGTAGTTTGTGCAGTCTATTTAATATCAAATGTTGGTACGGTCAATAAATTTAATTCATTGGCCACCACGGAACCATTTCACAGTAAACGTCATAGTGACATCGCATTAATTAATAAGGAAAGTCGTAATGACTTTTCCTTTGAAAAGGTTCCATGGTGGTCCATGAATAAAATTCCTTGACTGTACATTTAGTGCGTTGCAAAGGCGTTTTACTTAAAGTAAGGTATATTTCGAATAAGAAGATAACATAATTTTAGGTAAAATAAAAACAATATTTTACGGAATTTAATTCGGAATTTACCTCGTTGAGTCTCTTGCCGGATTCTTCTCAGCAGAGGTTTTTCCGAACCGGTAGTAGATTTTTTTTGACGTTCATAAGGGCTTGTTATAGCCTAAATTGAATAAAGATATTTTGACTTTGACTTTAACTTAACAGTTTTTAATCAAATCTTCGAATGATTGTAGAGGGCTCAAAGTAGGTATAAATATTTTTATTTTTTCTTAAACCTGTTTTCATAAATCGCAACTTTTTAGCACTATTCAGCATTCAAAATAAAAAAAAATAAAGTCGCTCCACCCTATTGAACAGGAACAATCTTCTAATACTGTTTGAAGCTGGAAATCTGCAGCAAGTAAATATTATATGTATTGATTTTGATTATTAATTTGGCTAACAATTTAACATCAATGTAATCATGACGAAAGGAAAACAAGAGGGAAGAGGGTTATCAAAAAACTTAAGTAATACTTTGAAAACGATTTTGTTCCTATTTTTTTCTTAATATGCCCCCTAAATGTTACACTTATATTTAAAAATCATTTATTTATGTTACGCGTTTTTTTTAGTGTGCCCCTCATGCTAACAAAATTCCACAGAAAGGAGTAAAATCTCTAAGTACCTAAAGAAAATCTTCTGTTGATGTGATGTTAATTTGGTATGCAGTTAGTGAAGGACATAAGATAGTTTTTATCCCGAAAAATTGTTTAGTTCCCGTGGGAGTACGATAAACTACATCGGAGATAATCGCGGGCAATAGTTATTTGATATAGAGATAGTTTGAGGATATAGTTTGTATCCTCGAAAATTGTACAGTTCCTGCTGGATTCTTCGCAGACGAAGTCGCGGGCAACAGCTAGTGATGCAATAAATAACGTAATCATCAGAGTCAACTGTATTTAACAAATTTTATATTTCGAGTCAAAAAATCGTTAAAATACACAAGCATAAATAAAGGCAGGTTCTCAAAACTACGCTTATTTATTATTCCAAGCACTACTTAAACTTATTACCTTGTACTACTTGTTGGCTTATTTATAGTACAAGATGTACCTAACTACTTACGTACTTATCTATTCGTGATATTTCAGCCGACACAAGTGAACCTTAACCTTTGGGAAAGCGATTTCGAAGCCAGTTTCCGGTTGAACTATTCAGATTAGGACTCGTTATGTGTCCCAGGGAGGCTAGATAAATTGACTAAGGAAAGGGGAGTGCTAGAGAAAAGTTATGTTAGAGTTCTAGCCCCGTAAATTCGCACTTGAAGAATCTTCAGTAAGAACCCGAATGCATATACTTAACTTAACCAAAGATGAATTCAAATCTTGATTCAAAGATTTGAGCGTGAAAGCTGTTTACGACTAATTTATTTCAGACGCTAAAGAGAAACATAAAACATTTCTCGTAAATCCAGCAGAGTTAATTTTATGCTGTTGAGTGGTCGATCAAGAAATTGCTTTACCTTAAAGTTCAGTGTCAATGAGGGCTATCGCGTATGAATTCGCCGCTAGAGGCGCTAGTGTAGCGTGAGGTCTCCGAAATGTCAAATCTCATAGTTTTTGAGCGAGCTACGGGTTTATTTATAATTAGAATAATTTTGTGAATATTTTGCAATATCTGAAATTAATTATGGCAAATATGCGTTCCGGGGCAATGAATGTCTGTGTTTTGAGACAGTTTGGTCTTTCGGAAACCTTTGCCCTCCTTTTTTCCGAACAAAACGGGGACTATGGAACACTGTGGCATGCTCGATATTTTTATGGTACGGTTTTAAAGTGTATTAAATATGATTTTAATCTAAACTTTATTTTCACGCCCGAAATAACAGACTTTGAAAGCCATACTTAAAAACCTCACGCAACAGTGCGCCATCTAGTGAGACAAAAAACGATAGACCTCATTGCTCGTTGTAAACGTCAAGGTTTTAGGAACACACTGAATAGGTAGGGTACATTAATATAAAATGTAGTAGTTAGAATTTATCCGTTCCATGTAAAAAGCTGTTACATTTACTGTAAACGAACGAACATCATGCATGCACAATTCATTATTTACAGCAAATATACGTAGGAGTGCAACAATCTTGATCTGATTCCACAATTGAATATTATATTATTGTTTTACAATCGCTTCATTCCATTATATCCAACTCGGATGGGCATTCAACAACACAAAGTGACTATGTATACATTCAATCTTTCGTGGAAAGCCATTAAAAGATTTAAGAGAGTCGTAAACTGTCATCACGCTGCGTGCCACGTGGTTAAGCGGCGCATGCACACACCGAGGCATCGGGTACACACCAATACCACAATAAAATACTATTGTTAAATCCTACTAATATTGTGAATGCGAAAGTGTGTGCGTGCCTATATATAGGTACTTATGTGTGTTTGATACGGTACAGCTATCTCCAGATCGAGACTCCGCAGTCTCGGGAATAACACATAATTAGGCTAATTTTTATTCTGATATTTTCACGACATTGCGTTTAAAACCCAAGACCGCATTCGCTAAAATTAGCTTAGTTATTTTAATTAGAATTTCCTTTTGTAGGTACATTTTTATTGTACCCTTCACTTCATATACGAGTACTAGAATATAGTAACGAGGACAACTAACTAGCTGGAAATACCTACTTAGTTAAGTTTTAACACGAGGTAAATTTTTTATGGTGCTAGGTCAGGGAGTGACCTATACTCATTATCATGTCACCCGGTAAGCTGGCCGCCTGTCCTGTCATTTACATACAAAGTGTACCTATTAATGGAGTAAGCGAGATGGCTGATATCACAATATCGGTCGAAGTTTGTTTTTTTATTAAATTTTCCCCATCGGGTTGGGGAAGTCAAACATAAAAACAGTTGTTTTTTGTTTTTAACGCAGTAGTTTTCGTATATATCTACGAGTCAATATCATGTGCGAGCACGTTTCCCGTGTGGTGGAGGAGCGAGTATGCGCATCATCTACCTACTCGAAATTAAGGAGGGCAAGTGTAAGCATGGTAGGTAGTAAACTAGTAAGGTACAAACCTACTTGTACTTTTACAATGTTTTTAAATGTGACGTAGAGCCATGTCAGTTGGAAAAAATTGCAACAGATCGTGGTGAGTGGGTCTCTCGTGAGGAATAAAATTTACAGTTTTAGTTATTTGAGCTTGACACTAAACGTGACGAGAAGACCAATAATCTTTATCCTTACTAATATTATAAAATTAATGACGAAAGTGAATGTCTGTTACCTTTTCACGCTTAAACCGCTGAACGAATTTAGATGAAGCCATGGAGATAGTTCAAGACCCTGGGAAGGACACTTGGTACCTTGTTTTTATCTTGGAAAATTTGGTAGATCTCTAGGGACAGCAATAAATAAATTCTTGACTGGCGAAGTCTCGGGCAGAAGCTAGTATTGTATAATTGCGAGAATGGTATACATAAGTGTCCGCTGTGTACATGTAAATTCATGAGAAAGATTGGCTGTAACACAAGCCACACGAGGGCATAAGAACGGAGGTGAAGCAGTCGCAACGCGCAGCAGTTGGAACTCGAATTTTAACTAATGAATAATTCTGATGTTCTGTACCCTACAGTCCAAAAAAACCCTTCTAAATTTCTTTACAGAAAATTATCAACAGCGTTCATAACGATAAGTAATCTTACCTAATTAATTATTAAAGAGAAGGTACAGGAGAAAATTATAGAAAGAAAGAAAGAAAGAAAGAAAATACATTTATTCACAACACAAGACAACAAAATTATTATGTACAAAAAAAAACAACACAAAGGTATGTGTCATTGCGGTTGTGAATCGGACACTGGCTCAGCATAATGCTGAAGCGTTAAAAACACCCCAGCGCTGATTTTCAGCCAGCACCGTCGGCAACCCTCGGGCCGTTATAAAGACATACTACACACCATTAACTACATAAAAGTACATAAATAAATAGACATTTTGTGAACTATAAAATTAATTTATTGTGTGACTTTAAAAACATAAAAATAAATGTATTAGGTACGTAGATATACATAATTAACTATTATTATTATGCACTCACTTGCCAAGTATACACCCTAACGCGGGCTAAAAAGAAAAATTAAATTAAAGAAAGAAATCGAAAAAACAAAAAAGCAGTTTTGTGAAATAGTGCTGGAAAGGAAAGGAATTAGGATTTTTGAAATGCCAACAAATAGCCTTTAAGCTTTCGCCCAAAGGTGTACCTGCTAGTCACTCCGAGGATGGAGGGGAATATCATTCCAGCACTTAGACGCTGCAAATCTGAAACTGCCCCGAAACGCCGCCGTCCTGTGCGGCGGCACAATAGCCTTAGATCTGCGCACACTTTTTGACCATGTGATTTTTTCAAAGAGGTACGAAGGCGTCTTGTGCCGCACTACACCAAACAAAAGGGTCGCAAGGTGCAAGCGCCTGCGAGCGTGCATTTTTAGCAGATCGGCAGCGTTCAAGTACGGGTGACATGGACGAGGAGGGACTTTGAAACAAAAACGAGCACATGCGTTTTGAACTCGTTGAATCAATCTCCTAGAACTACCAAGTATGCAACTATCATAAACAACATCGCAATAGTTCAATCTAGACAATACTAGCGACTCACACAGTTGGACACGCAAATCCACACTGAGGTAGTCGCGAATATTGTAAAGAATCGCGATAGAAGCAGCTGCTAACTAAAGCTTCTCAAAAAACTCGCGTAGTAAAATGCTTTTATTTTGTGAACTTTAGTAGATTTCTGCACGCCCCATTTTATTTAATATAACTGGTAAATTTGTCCGTATAATATTGGGACTAGAGAATAATTGTGTATGGTTTTTAGGTAACTTTGATTTATAAACTTTTTTTTTCAGATACTTCTTGATATACATATAGTTTCTATGTCGACTAAGGCATCAACAAGTGACAGCAACATAATGGTCATACTCGTCAAGCTGTTTAATACAGACTACTTAAACAAATATCTTAAACCGCAGTTGTACGAGAACCTACATTACACGAAAGCGATAATACTTGAATAACGGCCAAGAACCGGGGTCATTTGGCAAAACAGCTCTACTTTTAAATTACCACACTCTCCACAGTTGTATCTATTCGTCGATTGAAGATTGGTAGCGAACCTTCATAGCGACTTTCTTAAAAAACAGTGTGGGGATTATTGTATGCCATCCACACGGCAGTGAAGAGAGGAGTTGTTATTTGATTAACCGCTGCTGTCCTTTCATCATCAGGATCGTTAATTGCCTTTTACAACACACACGGAAAGAGTTATGTAGGTCTGTCCAATTTATAAATCGAGAAAGGCGTGAGGCTGAACAGCTACGAGTTTGTATATTATACATTTCGGTGATACCCTACCTAAATCAGACTTGAATTCAGGAAGGCTTAACGTTGATAGACCTAGTTTTGTCCCGAATCTTTGATAATTCTATTACTTGACTCGGGGTGTGCAATCCTGATCATGATCACTGACACTTTGCAGATTTGTTATTGTACAAGTATAGAATCATTGTTTGAGGAATACGTCTGGGCTTTTCCGTTACATTGTGCTTGGTGGAGTTTTTATTGCATCATTCCGGTTCCGTTTTAATAGAATTTTATTGTACCCACTTTCCTTTATGATGATATGATATGATGATATCATGAATGAAAATCATAAACAACATGTTATGAAATATTTATGTACATATTATAACAAAAAAAACTTATGAAGGTTGAAAATTTTACCACTATTCAAAAAATGATCTCGGTTTAAACCTATACCAGGCACGGGCCTCCTCTCAGAATTAGAGAGCTTGGGCCGTATTTTCCACACAGGCTTAAGTGCGCTTCGGGAACTTCACCACCAGAGAATTTCTTCGTAGATATGTGTGTCGCAGATGTCTTCTGTGTGTGAGCCCTGATGTGAGCCCGGGCTCGAACCCACGACCATTTGCTTGAGAGGAAATAGGTCAAACCACAAATATGTACATTTAAACAATTATGTAAGTGAGGTAAGTATTATGCCTTGTATAACTTTTTATTATAGATACATAAAAGACACGAAATACCTATCTGCATAACGATGTTAGACTACAACACTTTTCATATCAATTTTACTATCATCTTCATAAAAATAAATATATAGCTTAATTACACGAATGCGGCGATTACAATTACGAACGCAAACAGTTACGTAGTTTGGTTCTACTTTTTGCTATTACTTACTTCGTGATTATCAATTCAATTAGTTAGACATTTCCTAAAGTACTTTTTACGTCCAAAAAAGTTTAAATAAAAACTGTGAATATTGTTTGTACGTAGTACATACAAGGCAAAACGCGTAACGCGCTAGCGAGCCGCCTTTTTGTGGCGAGCCAAGAATTGATAGCCTCCGGCGCGCGCGACATGTAAGATACGTAATGTTTTCATTATCTACCTACGATCTACGAGGGGCGGCACCACGCCCGTTAGAGACGAGATAATTTGAGGGATGATTACGGCTTATTGATTTTAATTGGTTTAATAACGAGCGCCGTAAAATAGTTAAAGGTCTGACGCACTCGTAGACCCGCGCGACCAATTTAACTTTCAAAATGAATTGTTTACTAACGTCAAAAAACCGCAATTTCGTGTGGAGTACTTCAACAGACAGGTTAGTACACAAGGTCATATCCAAATATGCGGTAATATTCTAAAATACAGCCAATGTTAAACAAAAATTGGAAATTAGAACGCATTAATCGTTAGTTCCAAACATTATTATCGCAAATTACAGAGCCAACAGTGGCAGACATATATAATTTAACGGCATTATAAATCGACGCGTATGCTTGATTAACATTTTCTGTTCCCTTTACGGAAACAGGCATGGGCAGCTCGAAGCGAAACCGCGCGAAACGAACTTCTTTTTGTCTGAGAAAAAGAACAAAAAAAACTAAAGTTCCAGCCAGCTGCGCCCGAGCATCCTGTCAACGTCACTACACCTTTTTGCAGCCATTGATCACGGCGACATACAACTATCCCTTGCTGTCGGTCGCGTAAATCCCGTGGGTGAAAGAGATGACAGCAAAGAGTAGCTGCTGCGTCGTGATAATAACCATAATAGTGGTTAAGTGCGGCAGTGTTCCGCAAAGCGCCGTGTTCTTTGATAATGTGTTTTGTTATAACGACGTGCTTGTTGATTTTTACTTGGATGTGAGCGGAACGGGTATCTGGCGGAGCGCCGGGACGAAAGGGCGGTCGATTGTCGATAAATTGTCATTGTTGTGACACAATAACTTAACGCTTGGGTTTCCCAAACGGTTGTGTTACGGCTTAATACGGAGAATCACCGGGAATATACTGGCAATATCTAATGTCTAATATCTATTAGCTTTTTTAATTGGACGTTAGACTTGTGGGTAGGTTTGAAATGATTGAAACAAAATTGTTTTTTTGTAAGCTAAAATCACTTACAGCGCTTATCTTTGGGCTGTCACGTTTCTCGATAGCGAGCTTGAGAAATAAGTTTCTCTTTGAGCCACCGATTTCACTATCAACTGTTTATTAGTGTAGCGTGTAGATAATTGTAATGGATAGTGTGAAACTGTGAAGGTCAAGTTGTTATCTGAGTCCGCCGGCATGACATACTGCCGGAGGAATCCGAGTGTGAAGCGATTCCGGAATAACAGCTAATAGCTAGGGAAGCGGAAGTTGCCCTCCAAGGCTCATGCTAAGAAGATCAAGTGGTATGTAATAATTTACAAGCATTACAAAGTTCCAGTAACCTTTGACATTGTTAATAGGTATGTTTATCTTGCCGCTATTCAACTCTAATAAGCGATATTTTTGTAACAGTGAGGTTATCTTATAATGTAGTTCAAAAAGTTTGGTGATTGAGAAATTATCTGGTACTAACCGTTACCCGCGACTCCGTCCACGCCAAATTCGTTTATCGGTATCCCGCGGGAACTATGCAATTTTCCGGGATAAAAACTATCCTATGTCCTTCTACGGGACTCAAACTATCTGTATATTGAATTTATCTAAATCGCGCGGTGATGTGGTTTAGACGTGATGAAGTAACAAATAAACAAACTTTCGCATTAATAATATGAGTGGGATTAGATAGAGGGATATGTAGTCTTCAATTTGTGTCGTATTTCACTGAAACATTTCAAAATATAACATAGGGAGAACATAATACTTTCTTATTTCTGCTTATGTTATCATTTATTATTATAAAAAAAAAAGATTTTCGAATTAAGACAATACATTAACATTGATTGAAAGAAAAGAAAAGCAAAAAAAATAATTACACCATACTTTTTTAATTTCTAATAAGAAATCAAGTCGGTAAAACAGCGAACCCCGGAATACACCAGTTCGTATCGCAATGGTATACCTACCGCGATATGTACGGAACCTGTTTAACGGTCGGGGTATGGACCGTTAACTGCGAAATCGTTCGTCGTGTCACAAGGAGATAGAGTTGCTAGATGCCACCGATTTTGGATTTTAAGCTATTATCAATTACTTCATTAATGGAATATATCATCTTCCTCCTCCTTGTGTCGTATTCTTCAGTAATGAGTATCGTGCATCACTTTTTCTCGTACGAACTTAATCCATCTATTTTTGTTTCTGGCTGTGTGAATGGATGCAGGGAAATAATTCCGATCCCTGGCGTCAAACAGTGTATTTACTGTATTAAATTATCTAGTTGTGTTAAGAGCGTTTAATATTTATAACCGGTTTTTAAAGAAAATAAAAGTCTATAACGAATAATTATTGGAGTAGACACATTAAGTTATATATTAAGAAGAGTTCTATCACATTTTTAATTTTCATAAAAAAATTATGGAATATATAATTGAGAAAAACAAACAAAAATACGAAGTTGCCAGCTCAGCAGGTATAAACGCTCTTAAATACTTTAGATGTAATTAAATAATAACAGATTTGTTTTGACAAAATATAATCAATAATCGTTGATTTTTTTCCACTTTCTTCTGAATGATTTTTCCGAAAAGTAGATTTATCGAAGTGAAGTCTGTACTTGTTATTGCCTAAATTGAATAAAAATATTTTGACTGACTTTAACAATGTAGAGTTCACAGTAGAGTCGTATTTATAGACACGAACTTTTTCAATGCCATAAAATAGTAGATTGTATGTATGTAGAACAAGTGCCTAAAACACGTCATTTAATTTTACCCGAAACGTTTAGATTTATTATGTCC
The DNA here is from genome assembly GCF_025370935.1 of Choristoneura fumiferana. Classification (NCBI taxonomy): domain Eukaryota; kingdom Metazoa; phylum Arthropoda; class Insecta; order Lepidoptera; family Tortricidae; genus Choristoneura; species Choristoneura fumiferana. Next base: position 9,385,722 of record NC_133478.1, read on the forward strand.
ACCTGAGCTGCAAGCGGGGGTTGATAGTTAAGTCGGAAGTAAAATGAGTCTTATAAATTTGCTATAGGTGCACTCTGTTTTTCATTCCAAGTGCAAGATAATTAAACAACAACATTGTAAATAAATGTTCACTTTTCACCTACAAGCTTTTATTATTCATGTTCACGTACCTATGACTGTTTCTATTAATTGCATAGTTTTATTTAATTTCGTAATATAAACACGGACTATGATTATAAAAGTATAAAAAAGTAATTAAAATAAAAAGTTTATTTTATGAACTTCTACATATACCTACTGTTCATGGCTGTTAGCGCTTGATTGTCTTGATCTTAGGCGAAAATTATACTTTATGCACAAGAGCATGAAAGTAATTGTATGCAGCCTCCATTCATAAATACGAACTTTACAGGCATGAGAGATGAAAAAGTTTTCAATTTATTAATTCAAGTTTTAGAACATCTAGATATTTATATCACTTGTAATGCGTTTGATCTCGTGATCTCGTGAATTTCACACATTTTATAAAGGTGGGTCGTATCTATTACTACCGTGCGCTGTTTAATACATATTTACTCTTGAGGACAACGAAAAGGAGGCAGGTTGTACCTACTCCTATTTAATGTCTGATGGAAGATGTTTCTGCAGCCAATTTTTTTCAAAAAATCGACAGTATTCGTGCATTTATCAATAGAGCTAAAAAACTTGACGAGTCTTTTTCATAAAAAAATACAGTTAAACAGTCATCGCTTACTGAATAATGAAACGGTCTACATTCAGGTAATATGTTTATTATTTAGAACAAGACTTGTTCGAAATAAAACTCAGTTCTCGAATAATTAGCGCAATGCGATGTGTGAATTATTGCTAAGCACATGAATAACCTTTATGAAGCTGATTACGAGGTGCTATATAGTTTCAGTTATAAGAAATGAATTTGTTTCTTGGTTTTTATTTATGGCCTAAGTTTTGAGGTGTAAGATATAAATAGATTTAAGGAAATTGCGTGCAGCTCTGCGTATCTACACAAAGATAGATAGTGACCACTCAGAAATAGTGGTAGTATCTCTTAAACGAGTGAGGCCGCAGGGTAGCAAATCTATCGATTTAAGTTCAAGTATTCAGTAATGCAGAGTCCATACTTTTGTCAGGCCACACGGAGAGTAGAGAAGGCTGAGTTTATATTTTCGGACGGGTCGCCTCGCTGTTTGCAAACAAGCTTTGCCTTTGTCATTACTGACGTTACGTAAAATATTTAGGCAACCCAGTGCGATTCAAGTTGTAATACTTAGATTAGAACTTTGCATAGTTTTAATTACCATTACACTAAATTTGCCCGAGTATCTATTAATAACCAAACCAACTTAGAAAAATTAAAAACCCCGACATTATCATTTCATAATTCAATATTCCAAAAACGGCTGAATTGATTTTTTATCAAAAAATAGCTAAAAACCATCCCAAGGAAAACCGCATCGAAATCGGTCCATCCGTTTAAGAGCTACACACATATCGTTTGCCACCGAGTGACACACATTGTTGTCAAAATTATAACATTTTTTTGCGTCGGAGGTTAGAAACAAAGAATTCCCGCTGGAAAGCATGCTCATTATGAAATATACCTATACTTATTTCATAGTCGAGATTGGTTTGCCGTGGCTCAGATTACTCAGACGTTAGGCGGAGGGACAAAGAGGGATGTGTTTTTATTCCTCATTGTGGCTCACAAAGAGGCCCAACAATCGAGCATTCACTCACCGTAACCAGTAGGGTTGACCAAGCTGATCCTTTTTAGTATAGATCAAGTAATGACGAAACGGAAGGAAACTTTTACAATAGCTAATAGTAACTTAATTTAAAGCATTTTTGAGGTTAGTTTTAAATCATTGCAAAAACAAACATACATAGACTGTTAAAATCATTACTCTTCCTTTGGTTTTGCCGTAGTCGAGTAAATAAATTCTTTAAAAAAGAAGGCATGACTTTTCGTTTAGAAAAACGGGATTTTAAGTACCATCAGATCAAAAGTATCGGCCATTGTCACAAAAAAACTTTTTATAAAAGTGTCAACTACAAAAATATTGATACGGCCAAGTTACAAAAATATGTGTACACTACCTTAATGTTAAGTGAATACAGTAGGTACGTATCGTTCCCAAGGGCAAAAGGAAAGGGGGTATTTGTCTAAAAATCGAAAAATTAGAAAATTAAAAAGTGGAATTATGCCCTTGTTCTACCAAATAAATAATAATAAATAGCCCGCGTGTCTAACCCACTCATTAATAAGTGTTCAATCGACCACATTAAAAGGAAACAATCAGATAGATAGAGCCGAAACAGGCTCGTAATCAATTGAAATTCATTACCTAATTACAAAATTTTCCTCAGTTAAGCATCGAGAGATATCAGATGTATAAATTAGTAAATATAGCGGACATCACAACACATACAATAATCATATTTCTGGCGTCAAATTTTTATTGCAATAACCATATCGGAAAACAAACGCCCCACATATTTTTACATTTCAGCTTCAACAACATCAACCTCAATTCACGTTCCGTAAAAACTGACTTTGACCGTAGCCCCTTGTCCCAAAATAACATCTTAATGCTTAGTTAAACTCAAAAGAAAGTCTACGTTACCTCCCCGTCACGGCTGGAGGCAGCCCTGGAGTGGCTACATTTCTATAGCTCGTGGACGACACATATAGTTACAAAGCCGGGCCGGATATCCTAACGCTCTCAAACCACTATGGAGATAAAAATTTCGCTCCACGCGACAAGCAATAACGGATGGGCTCAGTTATTAAACTTGAATTAGGGTTATCGCGTAAACGTTTATGAGGTGACGCTACGGTGGTATACTCAATGAAACCTTTAAAAATATTTGACAGATGTTGGCGTATGTTTTTATTTTTTTAATATTTATGTTAAAGTTAATATCCGATGGCCTCAAGTGTAACGTATGATAGACTGGCAACGAACATTCGATATGATTCGATAATCGGCTTGTTCCTACTTTTATCTTATTCTGCCGAATACCGAATAACGATGTGTCATGTATATGAAAATACGCATAAGATTGTATTGTATAGTCAAAGTAAGATTAGATAAAAAAGAAAAATAAATTTGATTATAATTATAATAAAAATATTTTATTTTTTATTTAAATTAATAGTTCTAGTTAATAATTCTTAGTAATAATCAAAGGAATAAAATAGATCCGATGACTTCACTTTAATGGAACTCACCATCCGTTTTGAAGTACGATCTCTACAATTACCAATTCTTTGAGCAATAACAAATTAAACGGTGCTTTGTTTTTATAGTACCTATACTCGCAGAGCCACAAAAATGGATTTTTAGCCCTTTTTTTAGGCGCCTCGTTATTATTTAGTTCAGTTAGTATCATTATTTAGTTCTATGGTCTCTCGCGCCTTGCGTTGCTCTAGGCTCAGAGTAAGATAATAGGTAGTAACTTTTGGTAAGCCAAGACAGCAGCATTAATCGGTCTGAAACCACTAATCTAACTGGATTTAAGTTCAGTTTAGCTTTATACGGTGCAATTATTTCAATGCTTCGATAAACAGATTCCATATTTATGTTTAAAATTAATGTTCTATCTAGTGTCTAGTATAGGTAACACAATGTTTTTATGTATTAGACTATCGCAGTCATTACTAATTTTATGATATCGTCTCGTGATCATGGCGCATGCAACTGTACCGAAATATCGAGCTTCTCTAAAATCAAGGTACGCGGAACCAAACCCGAATATAAATCATAAAATTAGTATAGGTAAAGAATGAAATAGCCACATGTAAGTAATATAAATCTTTCCATGCCTACAATTTAAAATGTTCTGATTGTAACTATGTACAACAATACATAGTTGATAAATGTTTTACCGTGTATAGTATAGTAAACACATTCCAGTGATGTCCCCATACAGTCCTTAAAATTAACTGGACACTTCGGTTCCTTGTCACTTTAATAACATGACACGTTTCAAGCTATTACAATAATGCCCGTTATTGCGAGAAGGTACTAACGTGCACTTTAATAAACTGAAATATCACAGGCTCATGGAAACAGGACCTCCCATGCTGACGATTAAATCGCAGCTTTTAACACGGAACGCTTTTTAAATTTTACGCTTCCAATAATTAAAAATGTCGCGGATTTTTATCTCGACGCCATGTTCTGTAATTGTCATTTTATTGAAACATTAATGACCAGATTAAGTTGGTGGAACATCATTTGATAATTTGCTAAACGTCTATAAAATTCACTGCTAAATTCTTGCTTAAGCTGTTTAAGCTCGTAGCGGTGTGCATTCCATTAACGAAATGCTTAAGATAAAGTTGGGTTAGACGTTAACTCAAACAAATAATTCCTTTAAGTTTAGAGATATGAGTACATGGAGTGTAGTTTCAGTTCAGTAATTCACCAGGTTTTACGCTTGATTAAATATAGAAGCTGCCGTCATCATAGATGTATAAAGACTATTTAGGACTGCATCCATTGTTAACACCAAAATACCAAATATATTAATCGAATGTTGTTGTGATTGCAACAGTTTTTTTAGGGTTCCTTACCTGAAAACTAAAAAGCGGAACCCTTGTGGAATCACTTCGTTTCTTTTTTAAGTATACTACATATTTAATTGTCCTATTATGAATATATATTAGGTTTGGACGTCTATTAAAAAAAAGAAAATCACGCAATCAAAGATGACCCTTTGAAAGTTTATTTCCTACAAATCCCGTGTAAGGCCTCACAGCAAAAGTAAAGGAAATTAAGCACGAGCCAGTAGGAGTGGAATCGTCTACTTCACCTACAACTATACGAGTATATTGGGCTTTAATCACTCCTGCTGGCTCGTGCTGAGGCACCGACTTCAGACTGGTAGAAAATTATTTTCATGGTTTTTTGTAGCCGGTTCTATTTTTTGTTTAAAAAAATTTTTTTTCACGCTTTTTAATGTAAAAGATCTAAGATACAATAGTTTAATGTCAACTGCTTGTCACCTTTTACGAAAAATTGCTAACTGCGTTAAAGTAATTGAAATTCAACCCGTGAAGTACTTGTTATTGCGTAGTCGCTCCATTGGTCAAATTTGGTCTTCATCATCAGTTCCACTTCACCAAATGATGATTTTCAAGAGCAAATGCACGAGTTACTCCTAAATATATCGAAATTACCATAGGCTTTCGTACAATATTTGAAGAGTTCCCTCGATTTCCCTAGGACCCAATCATCAGATCCTGATTTGGTGATTATGGGACCTAATTGAAAGCATTCCTAGACGAACGAAAAAAAAAATTTTCAAATCGGTTCATAAATGACGGAGTTCTGAGGTAACAAACATAAAAAAAATACTCGTATATATTTTTTTGCTTGTAACATACGAAACCAGCAGTGTGAGAACACGACTCGCACTTGGCTTACTTTTTAATGCTCGTTTCGTCAAATGTCGTAGGTAAAAATGTAAACGAGTAAGTGAGAAAGAAAGGAGGATTGATTGTTTGATAGAATTGATTTTTTCTTATTGCATACTGTCAAGCATGTAACTTTAAATGCCTGTTCCCAATTATTTTTACTTAAATTCAATGACATTTTTTACGTAATCAAGTTTAATTACTAAAAAAATTAAGGTAGAGCCAAGGTAAATTACAAAAAGGATTATCATTATGTACAACTTACCCATCTCAGAATATCAAATGTCGCTAGTAAAATTATTTAAAAATTGTAAGCACAGAGAAAGTATTATACTTAAAGGCTTTAAAAATCGCATTTTACTTTAGTAAAAGCTGCTAAAAGCTGGTTTATCATAATATTTACGAGCATAATACTATCGTGGATCAGAGCTTACCGTACGTGCAATAACTTAAGCTCCGCTGTGAGATGTTATTTGCTGTTATTTCATGATGGTAAAATTTACCTGAAACAAAAAGATAATAAATTAAATAGTACGGATATAATAGAATTGGCATAATGTGTACAATTTTGCCATAATAAATAGTACACAATTATTGAACAAAGTGTAACAGTTGTGTTATTTTGATGATGAACTCTAGTTGAGTTCGAAACGCACCAGTTTTGTTTGGTAGTGGTGATACAAATGTAGTTTTATTTTGTGCTAAATGGTGGCTAAATGTAATCAGTCATATTCTGGAGTTCAATCTCAACATGATTTCTAGCTTAGAGTTTAACTTAGATAATTATCTTAAAAAATATACGCTTCACTAATGAATAGTTTCAATTACAAAATCCCACATTTTGCCCACCATTTCCACAGATATTAATAGCAGCAGATGACTCACGACATAAAAGCCCGAAATAACCCTTGGGGTTTTTTCCGAAGTCCGTGTACTGATATTGTTTACGTGTTTTGTTCCATACAGTGACTCCCACCCGTAGTTATGGACTACCTACTTAGTACTATAATATTATTATATTATAGTAGGTAAGAGCAATCAAAATGGGTACGATTCCATCCTTACTGAGTGATATAGCTGTTACTCGCAACTTCGTCTGAGTTCAGTGGAAAGTTTGCCCTTTCGTGGGGTTGGGGGCCTATGTTAATCAGGGATAGTACTGTAGGTACATAGCGTTCTATTCCTGAAATACTTAAAATCGGTTGTAAAGGAGCGTTTTTTCTTGTTTTATCAATAAACATATAAAGTGTCGGTGTTTGGGCTGTCATATTATTTTTTCGTTGCACTTGCATTGCACTTGATTGATACTGTAAATCTCACTGTAAATATGAGTAAATCTAACCTGTTCCTAAACCTAAACCTTTACTTACTGTTAATTTTCACACGAATATTCGATTTTTCCCCATGCATAGCATAGCCAGCTAATGGTGAGTCATCCAAGGGGAAATTTAAGCAAGTGGACAATGCGCGATTCATCTGCTTTTAGTAAAGATTTTCAAATGTTGTAGTAAACATGATTGTAAAGGGAGTATTCATTAATAACTTGATGGACTTGAGGTGCCAAGTGTCTCGAAAAAACCCGAAATATCAATGTGGAGAACGGGGGTTGTGGGCAGGAATTTTATAGTGGGAAGTGTTTAACAATGAATGTCACGAAGTTTCAGCTGAGGAGATAGCAAAAAATGTTTCTGCCTACAAAGAACACGAATCATTACAATTTTAGATCATTGATTCCTATTTAACGATGTTTTAGTACCCTGCTGGCCAAAAAACTTTATTTAGATAGTAATTAGAGCGATTTAAATAGCTATGTTACTTCTGTTCGTTGCTCTCAGAACTTTCTCCTTACTGTCCCTCTTTCAAACTAAATTATATGTTTATTCTTACACTGTCCAGGCCACTCGGTTGTGGAGTGGTTGTGGAACTCCCTGCCGATAGACTTGAGGCGCGCAAAGTCCTTGCCTATCTTTAATTAGTCTATGCTTAGAGAGCACTATCTGTCATCTTGCGTATGAATGTTATAGTTAGCTTATTTATATGTTGTTATGTATCTATCTGTTTAGATTTGTTGTGTATGTATATTGTATGAGTTAGTGTTATATACATTTATTAAATATATTTAGACGACCAGATGGCATAGTGGTTAGAGAACCTGACTACGAAGCTTGACGTCCCGGGTTGGATTGGTTGGGGCAGATATTTGTACGAAAAACACGAATATTTGTTCTCGGGTCTTGGGTGTTTAAAAGTTTAAGTATGTATCTATATCTATATAATTATATTTATCCGTTGCTTAGTACCCATAACACAAGCTTTGCTAAGCTTACTTTGGGACTAGGTCAATTGGTGTGAATTGTCCCGTGATATTTATTTATTATTATATATTCTTGACATTGCTCTAATCTACCGTAAAATGCACCACCGGCTAAAATGTATTCCTTACTTCTGTCCATTGTAAAGGTTGAAAGAGATCGCTCTGAAGCCATAAGGTCGCCTATTGCTTACCTTAGAAAATCTCTATGTATATACCTATGTTTTCTGTACTGCAATGCTTACTATGGTTGTTGTGCAATAAAGAGTTATTGTATTGTATTGTTATTATTCGAGTGTAAATGGTAACAATCAAAAATAAAATGTATTATTGTATGATGATGCGTTTAGGGCTATTCCGGATGAAGACATTGCATTGACATTTAGGATTATGACTCACTATTAGGTTACTGTTTACTCACTTCGAGGAAAACCGTGGTACTATTTGTGGTTAACATTACGATACGCTTGTCCCTTGATAATTAATTAATTTCATTCAGAAATTTGGAGTTAAGCAGGTATATGAGGCAGGTAAAAAAACTTTTTTAAGGCTATACTATCTATCCCAAATCAACATAGCGTCCAAAACTGAACAAAATCAATTAACATCCTAAAACATAAAACAACAGTTACACACATATCTCAGGACAACGGTAAAAAATAAAAAATAAAAGAAAAAGAGCTCCGAACTGGCGCTAAGCATTCACCTGTATAAAAATATTTATTGTGACTTTTCGAAACACTTCGGATACAGGAACACCGGGATGCCCGTCAAAGCAACCTGGCCGAACGAGATTGCACCAAGATTTTCAGATAACATCACTTTACTCGGTACCTTCTTACTTTTTCCGCGTTAAGAAAACGACTCAGTCGGCTGCCTGTTGGGAATTCCTTTATTTTTGACTTTTGTATACTGCAGAAGCGCTTCAAGAACATTTTGCTTCGATGTTGGTTAACGGAATTATTTGGTTTTGTTAAAGTGGTTTACGCAAGTTTTGACTATAAATAATTGTTTGTTAGTGGTTAACCCTATTTTAATTTTTAGTTTCAGATCTGTCCCCTGTTTATAGGTGCGATTTAACGAAAGAGCAATAGCGGTATTTGATGATACAGCTATTTAATAATTCATTTATAACAGAAGTGACAAATTACACAGGTAGAAATATTTTTTTGTAGATTTATTATGCTGAAAACCTTTAGGAATCATCTAAACTAAAAATTATGTTAGCCATACTTGCTGCGGGATGTAACCAGTAATGATGTCTAATAAGTATAATTAGTTATTGAATCATTACATTAAACACTGTTGAAAATTATGTACCATATCACACATTTCTGCTCAAAAATCTGCGGAGAACACAAGGAACTTTCCATCGACGTCAATCTGAATCCATCCATTTATAAAAAAAACTGTACAATATATAAATGTACTTACCAAATTACTTGAGTAATTAAAAACTAGCACAGACAGAGACTTATTCCAGTATTTTAGTCACCGAAACTGTACCTACCTAGACTAACTGCGCACATATATATTGTTATGCACTTGTTCGCGGGAGCCGGTCGAGCTGCTACAACGCCTCGTCCTGACTGACAAAATGAGTCACGAATAAAAACTAGAATTTTCGTATTGTACCTACTTCACTTCTTCTAATGTGACGTAGTCTCTGCGGGGCTACTACCAAATTCTAAAATCGAAGTTTGTATCGTACCGTCCCTCTCACTCTCGTATTAAATAATATTATCAGTCAGCGGGACGGCAAGATACGAGGTTCGAATTTTGAACTTCGTAGTATAGGGCCTGTTTATACCACGAGTAGGTAGAAAAGTACGTCCATGTATGTATGACGTGTAAGGATGTCACAAAATGTTAACCAAATTTGGAGATTGTAGATGGTGTAATTAGGAATATATTTAACTGACCTTTTAAGGTGTTAAATTTAGGTAGGGTCAAGTGTCCACCAATGAAATACACATAAAATTCATCATCATCATCATCATGTCAGCCGAAAGACGTCCACTGCTGGACATAGGCCTCCCCCAAGGCTCTCCACTCAGACCGGTCTTGTGCTTTCCGCATCCACCGCGATCCCGCGATCTTAACCAAGTCGTCGCTCCATCTTGTTGGAGGCCTACCGACAGCTCACAGCGACAGTTTGTTTTGACAGATAGCTAGAGAAAGCTCCGTAGACACGTGTTCCAACACGTGACGCCCCAATGGAAACTGGGGTGCAGTGGGGGTTCTCAAGGGTGTCCTTACGCGATATAGTGCACGATCTGCCAAGGTGGCACTTAAGAAATACCGCAATGTTTCACTGTGTACCTAAGTTTCATTGTTGGACACATGACACACATAGCACAACATATATACGTAATTTGATACCTAATATTAATTCTATTTATATTTAGTAGCTGTGATTTGTGGACTCGCCCACTCATTCCCTGTTTAAAAATATAGTCTACTCGTACCTAGATCCTCCACTGGAGTTTAAGTTTTTTTCCATTTCTCATCAAATTTGCTGCAGTGGTTTAGTTGTGAAAAGGTAACTACAGTAGGGCCTCGGTAATCCGGAGAGGCAAAAACAGGACCCTTTCCGGATTATCGAGGCGTCCGGATTATAGTATGTAACTGACACTGTACGTACTACACGAAAGGCGATAAACAAAAGACTGACGACACATTGGCTCATGGCAGCCCGCACCTACACCCGCCCGCCTCCCCCGCGAAGCCCATTGCCCGGCCGGATTACAGCGATAACCGAACAAGCGGGACTCCGGATTACCGAGGCCATGACATTTAGATACAAACTGGCAATTAAAAACTATAATCAATGTACAGATTATTTTTCGAGTTATCAAGGAAAGGAATTAATGTGCAGAGAGTGAACGAAAGGAATGATAGTGTATTAAACTAGTAATCCGTCACCGGTTAAGAAATGATACATATTTTTATTACTTAATCATGTTTCATGTTTCATTAACTATTCCGTTTAATATTATGATATGAAAAATAGCGAAATTAATCCTACTAATATTATAAATGCGAAAGTTTGTCTGTTTGTTTGGTGTCTGTTTTTTCCCTCTTCATGTCTTAACCGCTAAACCGATTTAGATGAAATTCGGTACACAGATAGTTTTTATCCCGGAAAATTGCATAGTTCCTGCGGGATAGCGATGAACGAATTCTACTCGGACGAAGTCGCGGGCAATAGCTAGTTAATGATTAAATGAAACAAATATTGATTTAAATCATAATGCAGTACTAAAGAAATGCAATTTATTAAATTACTTCCTAAAGCGTGCACTATAAAGAGCCTATTTTCCTTCTTACAGACTGTAAGTCTAGCGACATGAAATTTTGTATGAGCGTTTTTTTATATTCACTATCAATCTTACTTATGTAGTAAGTATATAGTTAAATTTTATTTATGGTTATTTTTTCTTTGAATTTTCTTGTATTTAAAACGCAAGTTTGTGGTTCGGAAAAACCTCTGTCAAGAAGAATTGAATTTTGTATCTGTTGGATGTTGGATCAGTAATATTTTTTGTAACGTATGTAATTTAAAAGTTGTGTGTGAAATTAAAAAAAAAACCGGGTAGGTGCGCGGCGGACTCGCGCACCGAGGGTTCCGTACCTACACATTTATAGGTATGTAAGTAAACGGGAATCGTGCCTTGAAGATATTTCTCGCTTTTTCCAAGTAATTTAATACATCCAGTGTATGCAGAGCCCTACTCTTAAGCAAAATGTACGCAGTGTGGGGTCAGATTATATTGGTCATTTATATTTACAGACAGACATAAAAAACAAGATTTTTCAGACTTTTCTAGTAGGTTGTGTTATATAACGGGAAGTACCCTAAGCTGTAGGTTTTGATTCCCTTGCGAGTTTCGAAAATTTGCAGCATAAACGGCGGCATCTTTTGATTGCGTAGGCTTAGAAATTTGATTTTTTCACAGCTCCAAGGGACAGTAGATCTCAGTATTTGAGATAAATTACAGCTTGATACCTCCACGCGTTCCCGAGAAAAAGGGTCTTGACAGACAGACAGACAGGCGGACAAAAAGTGATCCTATAAGGGTTCCGTTTTTTTCCTTTTGAGGTACGGAACTCTAAAAACCCGCCCGTAAAGTTTAGTGACACACATTAACTGATAATTACGCGCATTCTTATAATTTACTTCCTTTATATCCGTAGCATTAAACTATTCTCGTAAATTGTCAATGAAGCTATTGAACTATGAATTATTAATACAGTGTGAGGTGACCTACGCTCACGTGTAGCTACATATTACAAGCCGTACGCCACAAGCATTATCTTGTTAGCCGAATAGCGTAAAAGGGCATTTCTATCTACCGTTGTAACTTGAGTTTATCTCTCCGATTTCAACAGAATTTGGGAGGCAGACTCAGTCCATGATTCTGAACTGGAAAAACAGGGTCTCCAGATTTGTCCCCAAAATATTGTATGAATGTGTCCATTTAGTTGCGAAAATTATTAAGAAAAATATTTTGGGGACACATCTGAAAACCCTGTTTTTCGCTCGGAATCATGGACTGAGATTTTTGTTGAAATCGGAGAGATAAACTCAGGGTACAATGGCAGATAGAAATGCCCATAAGGAACAATAGCCAATTTACTGCAACAAAGTGCATCTTGTGATTCATCGACGCTGGAATATGGATCGCCGCAACGGACCTGTGATATAGGTATTTGGGTCACATAAAAGTTAAATTTAACTCTTCATTACTTATGTTATATTATATAGTATAGGATCAAAGTTTGTCAATTGTATTTTATTAATTTTCTTTTGTACAATAAAGAGTTTACATACATACATACATAGCTGTAGTTTGTAAAGTAAAGTTGTTTGTCATTATCATCATCATCATATATTGCCGTAGGACGTCCACTGTTGACCATAGGCCTGCCATGAGGGCATGGACCTCCAGGTGCTTCGGTTGGAAGCGGCCTGCATCCACCGTGCACCTGCGGCTTTAACCAGTACCCTTACTTAGTGTAAGTTTTCGGTTACAAAATACGTCTCGATCGCGTTTGCGTTAAAATCTCAATTTGTATGGAAGCACGAACATCGCAAACGTTCCGCTAGAGGCGCTGCAGGGCTACTACGAAACTCGAAACTCGAAGTACGTGTCGTGCGGTCCCTCTGACACTTATACTATTTAATACGAGAGCGAGAGGGACCGCACGACACGAACTTCGAGTTTCGAGTTTCGTAGTAGATCTGCTGTTCGTGTTTGCATACAAATTGAGATTGAACGCGATCGAGACGTATTTTGTAACCGAAAACTTACACTAAGGGCACAGGTCATCCGTCTATCTCTTCAGATATTGGCTGTATATTACTTTAAATGTAGTATTCGTAAAAACTAACCAAACCTGACCAAGTTCTAGTAAAATGAACACTAGTCAAGCTAATAAACTGTCTGTTACTTGGCCATTTTGCCTTTGCCACATTTACAGGTTATTAGCTTTTTATGAAACAGCACAGTTAAAAATACACTTAAGTAAGTATGACTACATACAACTATATACTCGTACAAGCGGAACTTGTAAATAATTACTAAATATCGTAAACGCGTTTTTTTGCTATTATAGTTTTAGTTAAAAGGCTAAGATAAAGTTATACGTTTAACCAGGGACCTTGGTTTAACCTTATTTCCGAATGTCACAACATATTTAGCAGAACTCTAACGATTGAATAATACGTCAAGGATTAAAGTTATTTACTGGAACAGAGTTGGATGGAAATGAGGAACTTTCCGATTGAATTGTTTGTCGTTTGTAAACAAGTTCCGCTTTATGTGGGATACGCGTGGATGAGAATAGGTATTAAACAAGACGGAAAAGGTGACAACTGATTCTTTGATAAAATTCTTTTTACTGAAACTGTCATGTGTCAATGTTTTTTTACAAAACAGGGTATTTTTTCCTGTGCTAGCGTACGTCCGCGGCTTCGCTTACTTTGCAAAAATCCTCAAGCCTTGGAAATTTCTTAAAAATCCTCCATATTTCTTGTCTACGTTATAAAAGGAACCTCTGTGCAAAATTTCGGTTTTCTAGGTAGGTACTTAGAAGATTTATGGTATTGTGGATACTGGAATTGTGAAAACCTGACTTTATATAAGCACACTCTAGCTGCTCGCTTATTCTCGTTTATTTATTTCAAATCAAATATTTTATTTTCTTTCATACATTCCTTCTCCTGACAATTACAAACACAGTAGAATACCCACCTACATAAGCTTTCGACAATTTATTGTTATTTATTATGATTAACATACTAACTTAAAATCTGAATCGATCTGAAAAAGATCCATTGCATAGACGTTTCATTTGATTTGATAATTAAAATAACAAAATCTGAGCTAAAATTTTAAATCATAATACAGTGCCTGTCATGTAGGTAACGTTGCCTCAACGTCACCTATCGAACATGGCGGCTGCAGCGTAATAATGATCTATCGCTCATAAAAATCCATTTACGTCATCCGACCAGTCGATATCAAGGCCAACGGACACGTTATCATCTGTTTTACTCACATTTGCCAGTATGTAAGATTTGAAGAAATTTCAGATTTCAAAATTATTTCTCACGAACTTTCAGTTAAGTTTCGGTTTCAACGGAGGTTTCGTGGTTAAATATTTAAGTATCTGATTATAATATTTGAGTATCTGTTATTTAATTTATTATTATTTTATTCATCTAGATTTTTTGATATTTTGTATTTTTTTATTGTATATTGTTTTTTTTTAGTATTATTGATTTATTTTGATTTGTACTGAATAAGAAAATAAAAATTAATGCAGTATCTGATTCCTTTTGAATTACTTTTTGTAGTTTTTACAAGCTTTTATTTAGTTTCACCTGTCCCGTTGTCTGTGGGTCTGTAATCAAATCTTGCAAGTTAAATGCGACCAACTTCCAGTAGTTGGATTGACTTGAAATTTAGTATACTTATGTAAATTGCGTGACAATACAATAATCTGAAAGTGACATCCTGGTAGTCCAGCCAGGATCGTCTCCACAGGTCGGAACTCTTCAATGGTTAATGGCATCGACTTGAAATTTGGTATGCAAATGTAGTTTGGGTGACAATACAAGTACAATCAACAAAAAGTACAGTCAGCAAAAAAGCTTCTATTAAAAATGCAATTTATACCTAAAACTTATTTAGCATAAAGACATTGTTTGTAAAAAAACATTTTTATTGGCGACTAGCATTGTTATGCAAATAAATAGCAAATTTAGATCAATCAGTAATCAAATCAGGACGGGAGTGAAATTGCACACACGCAAGGTAAGCTACCTAAATAAAAGCTTGTAACAAACCTTTATGGGCGGTGGTGATCTCTTACCATTAGGAGACCCACTTGCTCGTTTGCCATCCAGTCGAATAAAAATAAAACCTACGTATAAGCGCCATTTGTGAAGTTTTAACTTGACTTAACCATAATTCCTAAAAACTGAATGAAGCTCTTAAATCTGAGTAAACTGTTAACTCTGAGTCAATTTGTGTCAAAATGTCAACCCAGGTTTAACGATTTAATTTTTAATGTGCAAGTGACCTATATACAATATTTGTAACTCAAATGCATCTTAAAACTTAAAGAACGCAAAGTCACCTAGATATACAGACTATGATCGAGGTAATTCTATGGTAGATAAAATAAATAAATAGTAAAGAGGCTTTGGTATATTCAGCGTGTGGTCCCATCCAAGCACAAAGGTATTTTAATTGGAACGGAAAGTAACCACACTCACAGTTTAAAAGGAAATAAGGTTCGTTTTTCAAACCCGCTCCGTAAGCCGTGGGAAGCGGACCGTAGAGACAAATGGACGGATAAATAACGAATTTATAAGGATTTTGTTACTAGTGAACCGTAAAAAGTGACTTAGTTCATGCCAAGCATTGGTAGTGATCCTTTATTTTTATTATTGCATAAAACTTCCTAAGTGCCTACTAACTACAAGATTTTTTTAAAGATAGAAAGTAATATTTAGTAAATAAGAAGCTTCCTTGACCTGGTTATGGATATTTGCAAACAGCTCAATGATTGATCACTGCCTGTCCTTAACCTTGTAGCAATTAGAGCTCCTAATATGGAAGAATTTTAATGCAGTCTGAATACCCGTCGTTCATAAATATTGTGACGATTTCAGTTACATTTTACACTCGAGAAAAAATAACGGGATAAGCTCGCCTTTGTTCTCCTCTCTGTGTATTTGTGTATTTTTATTTTTATGTGCAATAAAGAGTTTACATACATACATACATACATAACCGCGTACTAAATTGGAACTAAGTATTTCACAATTAATTTAACAATGTTTTTTTTGGCAGATGTACTTAATACCCTAGTACCTACGCCATTTGGTTACGTACATACCTACTTAAATCCTTACTTCCTTTCATTAGCAATATTACAAATGCGAAAGTAACCCTTTCTTTGTCTATCTCTCTGTCCGTTAGCTTTTCAAGCTTAAACTGTTGAATCAAGTTAGATCAATTTAGTTTGAGACTCTGAGAAGGACATAGAATAGTTTTCATTCTGGGATAGTGATAGACAAATTGTTTACAGACGGATTCGCGCGCATAACAGCCTGTCAATATAAAGAACTATAATGTTGTCTGCATCTTCGTTAGTAAATAATTAGTTTATCGCTATCCCCCAGGAACTATGCAATTTTTCGGGATGAAAATTATCCCTTGCCCCCTACCCAGGGTTTTAAATATCAAAATTCATTTAAATCGACTTAAGGATAACGATTAACGCATAACGCTTACGGTTTAAGCATGAAGAGGTAATAGACAGAATAGACATATGTATTAGTTACTTTCACATTTATAATGTTAGAAAGAATGTAATTTTCTCTTAAAAAGTAAATATCTAAACATAGATATCTAATATGGACGGTGTTTTCGTGATGTCAAACAAGTAGTAAAGTTAAGTAAAGGTGGGCTTAAATGAGAGAAAGCAGTAGCAAACGGTCGTGCAGTGGATGGCGCGTGCCTTATCATTGCGAGGTACTGGAGGCGGTTTATTTGCGTGTGTGCACGTTGCTTTTGTTGTGAGTGTGTTTGTGTAAAGATTTGAATTTGATGGGTTCGGTTATATCGCTAATTAACACGTTCACAGTCCCCTTACAAAATAATTTGACAAAGTCACACAGTATGAAGTTGTGAACCCATAGTAGAAGCACGATCTACTGAAAAAAAAACTTCATGCCCAGCAATTGGGGGCCCCCGGACAGGGATAGTGTTATTTTTTTTTTATTATATTTACAATATAAAGTGCTTACAAAAAATACTTATTGCTAAGACGCGCTACAGAAACCTGTTAAAGGTTTATATGAGACGCGAAACGAGACGAAAATTATGAGTATGGGCACTTGAAATTATTGATAGTTTTAAACAAGTAGGACGGAAAGTTCTCGAAGCGCACGAATCTTAAAACAGCAAGCTCGCTAGGAATTTATAAATTACTAGCTTTTGTCCGCGGCTTCGCCCGCGTGGAATTCGGTTATCGCGCGCTCCTCCCTCGGGAACTGTCACTCTCTGGCCCATAAACTATCTCTATGCCAAAAATTACGTCCCTACGTTTCGACGTGAAAGACGGACAAACTTACATACAAACACACACACTTTCATATTCATAATATTAGCATATGGATTGAACTGATTTGTAAAACGATTAGAATTTTATTACGAACAAATTGCATGAATGTTTTAATGAAAAGCATGTTATACGGATTTTATATACCTGAATATACTTACAATGATGGATTGGAATGGATTTTCATTCTATAAATAACAGTGGGTCTCAAAACATTACCTAAATTCATTTTTTTTATAATTGTTACATCATATTGTTTTTAAACGGTTTTATATACTATCTAAGATCCTTTACTGAGTTTTACTTGTAAACTATAATGCTGTACAATGAAACTAATTTCCTAATGTCATTTCGAACTCGAAACAGAAGGTCGGCTGTCTTTTTCTTTCTCATATTAATCTTCAGGAAAACTAAGAAAACCGACGAGTCCCGAGTGTGATTAACATTCTAGTTGTACTGTATCTTGTTTTTTATTTATTAGTGGCGTCCGCTAACTGGCAGTTTTTATTTTTGCTGTCTAACAACCCTATTCAAATTAAGACGTCAACGTCCAACCGCAGGTCCACAACACAAACAAAAGAGCGACGAATTTAAACCCATAATAGGATTAGTCCAAACCGTAGAAGAAAGCTGGCCCACATTCTGACATATGATTGATTCCCTTAGAATATTTACGTGGGAAGGTTACGCAAGTTGCGAACGGACTGACCTCGGGTCGCCTGCGTCACCGCTAGGGTTACCAACTGTGTACCTAGCGTTGCGGAGAGGCCGTGAGAGCTTAATAAATAATTATGTAATATCTTATTTTAGTCAAAAAATACCTGATAAATAGTGATTACCTTATGTTTATGATAACTATAATTAGATCGGAGTGAAATTGGCTCTACTATAAAAATAAAAATCGGCAAAGAGCATGTCGGACATGCTCAAGACAGGGTTCCGTAGACGTTACGAAAAAATCTTTACAATCTTTATTTCAACATGTAGTTTGCCTTCAAATACAAATCGCCTTCACCAAGCGCCGCACCCTAGGTACAATGTGTTAATTAAACGTCAACTTTGTTTATATGATTGTTGCTTTCTTATTTTACCACAATTTTATTAAATATTATACAATCCGTATTAAACAAGTACCTAAAACTTTTCCAAGGCTTTTGTATTTTGTACGAAATTTCCAACTAGGTATATTTTAGTTACGCTGCTATTTCCTCTTCAACTACTAATAATTCTCGAGCAAACGTAGCTGTTATAGTTTTTCTTGTCCTTGTTAATTTGATATATTTACTGCCATTATATTTTATTTCAAATTTTCAAACAAAAAAAACAAGCAGAGCAGTTAAATATAGCTTACAATAAAAATGGCCCAGTTCAATCCATCATGGTCACCCTACTAGTGACGCGTGACAAACAGTCATCCGTCTCCTGCGGTTATCCGACTGAATGGCGATGCGCTCCGAGTGCATTCAAACACCATTACCATTGTGTTCAATCCTGTACATGTTGTCAGAGGCAAGGGACATTGTTATGCAATTTGAGTGTTTTGAGCAAATTTTGATAAGATTATCAATTTCTTAAAAGAAAAAAACAGTTTTGTAGGGACAATACTATTTAGTAGTAGTAGTTGTAACGCCCAACACTAAGGACTAAGTAGATAAAGTATAACGGCCGATACGGTTAGATAAAACAAAGGTACGCCAAAACCGTGTTCTCTATCCACAAACAATAAGAAAACTACTGCTACAATATGCCTTAAAGTTTGAAACTATTCAAAATTATTAGGATGTGATCATTAAAGCCATGGTTTGTTTTGTATTCATTGTAACTTCAGACAAATATATATGCCAGAAGAAAGGCAGGGTTTACTTTACTACCTCTTAGTAGGACCCTGTTATAAATAATGCTGTTTTGTTGTTATCGGCCGAAACACGTTTAGGACAAAGCTGTGGTTGATTGAACAGAACCTGCACTGGCGTATTTATCCAGCAATTTCTATGAACTTCACTTCTTTATTTTAAGTTAGGTACTTTAGAATCCATAAAAGAATGACTCACTTTCTCATACAGTTATATGTGGATGATCAACCGTAGATAAAATGTAATTCAATCTTGTAATAGACAAAACACGACAGTGGTCCTGTTCCTTCAAATTCCTTTTTATACTCCACAATTGCAAACGAAGATCATGATGCTAAAAAAATGTTAAACAATTCGCATAAAACCATTAACTGCGTGCTAATTGGTATGTTATTATAAAAATGTATTACTAGCGCGGTGTTGTTAAAATCGATCGCAATTTAATTTTTCTTAATTAATTATTCGTAATACACAAGTACAGCAAAAACACGAACAATACTATGAATAACTTCATAATAAATCAGATCTTATTTCACTCTTTTAAAACAGCGGTGTTATTTACATTCGCGACCACATCCAGATTCTGTAGCGGTTAATAAATAAATGGCTACAGTTTTCCGGACCACTTCATATAATTAAGCAAAGGTTTGCTTATTTTACAACGAAGCAACGAAACAGGCGAGCTTAATCCACAATATTTTTCCGACACTTCTCTTCACCCTTTTTAACTTTTTAGCACGTTAAACCCATTCTCGGGTTGAAAGAATCAACATTTTCACTGTTGCGAAACTGGGTGTTGGTGGTTCGCAACGTGTTTAAATATACTTGTGTTTATTGTAGAAAAAGCGGACAGAAGTGCAGAGTGCAGATAAACACTAGCTTTGGGCTTAGTAACCGAAGGTTTTCTTGATTGTCGCTCAGTACGGCCTTTTCTGACTGAGCTGGAAAAAAAGGGACGCACTGTGATATGTGAGTACTAGCGTTCATGCTAACCATTCTGAGCGTGCGTACTGGCAAAAATTGCAATGCCGTGCGCTTATCGTCAAGCCGGTTTGTGTGACGTCTCCCGCCTGAGTGCATTCAAAAACCTCAGTTAGGTATAAAGGTAATCTTTCAACTTATTCCCGCGTAGTTTAGCGGACATTCAATGCAATCCAATGAGAAAATAGCGCAGTTTACTTTTAAAAAGTCAAAGTAAAACTGGATAAAATAGCTATAAGCTTGAAACAATTATGTTATTCCACGCATGATCTCCCTCCATATCCAGCGGCTGCACCCACGTATTAAAACAAAAGGTTATTTTTGTGACCGTTGCAGTAGGTATGTGCTTTTGATCCTTTCTATAATATAGTTTTGTAGGTAGTTTCTTGGATAAAAAAAATATACTCAGCGGCACATAACTTGGCCCACTCTACATATATTTTTACCTACTATTGCATACATTTGAGGGCCAGATTTTTTGCCGCTCAGTATATTTTATTCCGTAAGTTAGATTATTACTTAATATTGGACAGGTATTTTTACTTTTTTTTATACCAAACAGAAAATGACAAAGGTGAAACAAAGTTCGAGCGTGGGGGTTCCTAACGTCATAGCGTGTTACAGTGTCGCACTCGCACGTCGTGACGTCACGTGGATCTTTACTGGCTATGTCTTCATATTTTTTTATTTGATTAACAAATGAAAAAATACGTGCCCAATATTTTCGATTTTTTTAAGGACACTTGCTCATTATGTATTGTACAGTTAATTGTACCTATATAACATCGCAATGTTCAACTGAATTTATCATTAAAAGCACTCATAACAGCACGCAAACAACTATTGCCACGTATCCTATTTAAACGTAAGCTGTGAGGGAAGCTATCTGTACGTATGATGGAGCCAGGCACCGCATTTCACGGTTAACTGCTAAGCGGCTTCTATGCTAAATGAAAAGCCAGTGGCCGCGGGAAATGGGTGTCACTCGACGAATACTCGTTCCGAACTCTGTTTAAAAAAGAATAAAGTAGTTTGTTATTTAGATTGAAAGTTGTGAACTAAATGAAGATCATAGGACTTTTTTTTGAAATTACACCAAAGAAAGAAAATACATACATTTCTTTAACGTACATCACAATCACAAAAAAAACATGAAACATACAAGACGCTATGACCCCACTCAGCATAATGCCATGGAAAGCCGTGACGCAGTTTTCAGTAAGGAACACGTTCGTTTCAGTGGTAAGGGGCAATACTATTCGGTAGTGGTGATTTTTTTTTCATAATTGGAAATAACGAGTAGAATAGAAGAAAATTGCAGCCGTTATTATGCCAACTAGTCGAATATTTAATTTGAACTGTAGTTTTTGAAGCAATACACATCTTTTAAACCAGCTTTAAATGGTTCTCTTGACTGACGTGATTTCAAAGATTGGTGAACAGTATCCACCTATCAATTACCAGTGTTTTTCAACCGTTTTCGAGGCGCAACCACTTTCTATCAGAAATAAGTTTTTGGTAAAAATGTCATTTTTAATACAAACTTTTTTTGCTGACTGTACTTTTTAGACATAGACATAGACATAACTTTATTTCGACATCAAACTTAAAATAATACATAATTTACAGAAAAGAAAAACATTTGATGATGTCGAAAAGGAATTGACTCAGCATTATTCGGACTCAGCGGTTCGGTAGGGCTGATTCTGCTCACGTTTTCCGGCTCACCCTGTATATTTTTGAATTCTAAACGGCAAAAACATTATATAGGAAAATAAATGTTGAAATTTATTCCAAATAATCTTGCCGTTTGTGCTCAACTGGTTTTCTTTTAAAAGTTAGTAACAATTAAGTGTTATACGGCTTTACTAAACCAATTTTAAATGGGTTGGTAAAAAAGCAGTGAATCCGTATAAACAAATTGTAAAGTATTAACTTTGTGGTCGGTAAATATTTTTTCACTGTCACGAACGTTTATATCAAGTTGAGCAATAAATAAACGTTTCCAGCGTTTATAGGGCATTAGTACCAGTATTAATAAAAAGTTACAAATATATCGTTACGGCTCAAAAACCCGATTGTTGATTAACCACTGGTTGGGTTCCAAGCGACGGGCACTGGAGCAGAGGTAGACCTAAAAGAAGGTGGTGGGACTATTTGGAGCGATTCCAGCCGGACTGGCAACATTTTGACGAAGCCAGAGACGTATAGAAGGAGAATGGGGAGGCCTTTGCCCAGCAGTGGGACACTATAGGAAATTAAAAAAAATCGTTACGGCAAAATAAGTTTTGCCTGTGTCCGGCACATGTAAATGTCAACGTGACAGGTGTCAAACGGATGTTAAAAGTTGATGTAATTAATAAGCGTTTATCGGTAAGGTAAGGGGCTTACTGTTAAAAGTTTTAACAGTTTTTATTAAAGGTTTTTCACAAATAAAACGAGCCTATTTGTTTCAAACTTGCTTTTTAGGGTTCTGTACCCGAAGGGTCCAAACGGAGCCTTATTGCTGTCACTCACGTTTTCGTCTGTCTGTCCATCGTCTATCACACGGGTTTTACAGCCAAATGGTAAGAGGTACCTACAATCTTAAAATTTTCACAGTAGGTTTAAGTATCATGTTTACCCAAAGCCACACAAATGATCAAATAATATTATTATGTTTTTAAGGGAGGGAGGAAAAAAATTGCCTTGCTCCATCGACTCGTTGCTTACCTATAAGTAGATAATTACTGTATTTTTGACGCAATCGAATCGCACTTGGCCGGTTCATTTCATTGCCAAGCGTACGATGCATCAAGTGACCGTAAAATAAAGTATACGTAGGTAAGTATTACTTTTAATGTCCCCTCTTTAATAGATTTTTATTAGTGAGAAGCGTTATTACGTATGCAATTAGTATTTTATTCTTTTGTAATAAATGAAACAGGGGGCTACAACAAAATTCGAAAATCGAAGTTCGTATCGTACTGTCCTTTCGTATTAAATAATAAATGCGACAGCGAGGCGGCAAGTTAGATGTACGTATAATAATTAATAATTCGTGAAATCATACGTTTTGTTCAGTTTTCGCCATTCCAGTCAAACGGCCGATTGATAAAGT
Organism: Choristoneura fumiferana; assembly: GCF_025370935.1. Lineage (NCBI taxonomy): Eukaryota > Metazoa > Arthropoda > Insecta > Lepidoptera > Tortricidae > Choristoneura > Choristoneura fumiferana. The sequence goes on from NC_133478.1 coordinate 9,409,049, forward strand.
CAACTTAGTTATTAACCCGCTTAAAATGAAGACAATGTTGGTGTTAATTAGAAAGTTCTCTGAACGAAACCGTTCCGAAGTTGGCCGCAACTTTGTGGTCTCGGATCCCAGATTTCGTCGAGTTTTCTAAACATACCTAGTGCCAAACCATAAACTCTCAACTCGCAGGAAATATCGCGATAGAGAACGTTTTCAGTTAAATTTTTGTTTCCCTTATTTATAAACAGTTACAAACCAAAGTTTTCTGTGTCCGGCAAAGGTAACTGTTAAAGTGACAGATAAAAAAAGAAATGTTTAGTTAATATAAGTTTAACAAACGTTAATGAAAAGACGGTTAAGGTTTAACTACCTCTCGTTACAAATATTACGCGCGATAAGTACCTACCTACTTAATAGCCGCGGCGCTTCACACATAAAAAAGTTTACGTTAAGAAAATATTTTTGGGATATTTAATTTCATAATTGATTAATTAGAAACAAGAATTTAATAAGTTTTTGGCAAAAGAATAATTTTTAATACGAGCTTTTTAGCTGACTGTACTTTTTGTTGACTGTGTACTTGTATTGTCGCCCAAACTACATTTGCATACCAAATTTCGAGTCGAAGACGGGTGAAACTAAATAAAATCTTGTACTAAATAAAACTTAATTATTGAAATCCATCCAAATTAATTTGACACTTGCGGCAGTTATTTGTATTTTAGCCAGTGACTTTTTGTGCGTAAAAAATAAACAATAGAGTGACGTGACAGAAGGGAGCCATTAGAGAATTTAGAAACAGCGGATAGACTGAAGCATACAGACAGGCGAAAGTCACTATGAGTAGGAGGCACGGCTCGGTAAACATCGGGCAGAAACCGACAACAAGACACAGGCATTGAGCGGGTAGGTACCTTCTACAATTGATGTTATCAGATTTTAGTGTTCTAATTTGCTATTGTGGTTTATTCAACTGAATATTAATAATAAGATAGAAGCATAACGATATTAATGATGTACGGTCACAATTTTTAATTTGCGATCCATTTTGTAAAATACCAATTTTTTGTTCCCGCATTTCCTGCCTCCATGAAAACATTACGTATACGTACCATCGTTGTAAAACTAAGATTATATTTGAGTAGGTATAATTTAGTACTATGTATTTAGTTGACTTGTTCAAAACACAAACAACAAACACACATACACAAACACAAGACAACACACACAAGCGTTTAGTGTTTAAGTTTAGCGATTTATTTTGAAACGCTATGTATCGTTTTGAACGTAGCCTTAGCCCAGTTACAAACAATTGCCGTACCGGCTGTCAGCCTACAACAATAACCAGACCACGCCCTTAGAAAGTGAGATCATGTTAATGCCACGGCGAATGTTTCTTAGATAAAAGCATTTATTTGTCGGCTCTAATCAGCTACATACTTGACTTGTGCCATGAGTTCCACTGTTAAAACAGCTGTTAAAACTTTTACTTAGTTTTAGAGAAAGGCGTCAGCCACGTTGGACATAACAAAAAACAGAAGAAGGTGAAAGACGAGGTCAGGCAATGCTGACTTTATTCCGTCGTTTACTTGAAATTAACGTCGTCCAGTGGAAACACTAAAATCTCGTTTTGTCATAATCAATTTGGCATTGTTTCACGGTAAGTACATCGTTATGATAGGTATTGTATCGTACACAAACATTTTGGCGAACAGACACCAGAGACAGAGCGAAATGGAAGAAGGAAGAGTGCTGTCTTCGCCAACAAACTACTTAGCAGTTTGGCGAAAATATTTTAAAGTTGTTATTTTAGTAAAATGTGATTAATAAATAAAAAAAAAGATCTTGAAGGAGATTAGAATCCCAATGAGTTAAGCGCTGCCGGAGAAGAAAATATTTATCATGTACAAGACTTTACAGCATAGGTAGACGTTTAAGAGACGTTTATAAGTAGTTCTTTTACCAAGGCTCAGATGCACAAACAGAAGAAAGTGGTATGAGGGTTGTTTCTTTTCGAAGTTCAGGCAAAAAAAAACTAATTCAAATCATTTTAGTTGCAGCATTGCAATAAAAGTTACGGTAAGTACTAAGTAGGTATAATGGAATGAAACGCTGATCAGAACTCATTCATCATGAATGTATATGTATGATAACGTAATAGTGTTTCCGTCGTTGCAATAATATGACAAGTAGGGCAACATCCGTTCTGCACGATGATAAGTGTAACTGGAAAACATTTGAAACATCTGTAGAAAATGACAACAACGCAATGTTCCTCTTTTGTTAAGAGAAAAAGAAAACATCTAGGTATTTTATTCTGTAATTAATAATATTAATCCCACTATAATATTATAAATGTGAAAGATAGTAAGTCTGTTTGTTTGTTTGTTCATCACATCTAAACCGCTGTATCGATTTTGATGAAATTTGGTATACACATAGTTTCGAGTTCCGGGGAACGACATTGGATAGCTTTTATCCCGAAAAATTTCATAGTTCCCGCGGGATAGCGATAAAAGAATTTAAACGCAGACGGAGTGTTAGTTAAAGGTATGTTACTTAGGTTTGTTGTGAGCGCTCACTGCTTGCCAAATTGTCTAATTCTACGGTCAACAGAAATTGTCTTATTACCTAGGTTTTGATACCCATGGTTTTGTACGAAAATATACATTCAAAAGCTTCTATCTTTTAATCTCGTATTAAACTTTAATTTTTTCACAGCTGCAAAAAAACCGTTTTGTTATAATTCTAACTTTGTACTTTTACTCGTTTCTAAGAAAATATTTAGTGGTGGTCGACGGACGCACAGATGGACAACGAAGTGAAACTATAAAGGTTCCGTTTCTCCTTTGAGACTAGACCCTAAAAATCTATTGTACAAAAATAAGCAGTAAAAGCCGCCGTAGCTTTTAATATTACAGAGAAAGGTAAATTAAAAAGCATCCGGGCGTTGCGATTGCTACACCAAAGGAAGCTATCCCTCGAGCTCATTTCACCTGATGTCTGTTTAGTTGTTTGTTTGCGGCCGCTCTTTTTATTTTCACCCGGTCGAGCCTGTGCAGGCGATTGAACACCCTACGTTGCATTGCAACTATGTGTTATACCTATGTGTTCGTAAAACAGAATAGCTTCGATAAGTAATTGAATCAGGGTTACTTTAGGGAGGTCTAAATCTAACTTAACCAGTTTAACGTTGCGGCGTAAAGAGATATTAATTAATTTTATTTGGTCGTAAAAATTTATCCCTGGAAATTATATACCTGTTTAAGTTCTAATATTTCAACATTTATTCGGTTGACCGAGAGATGATAGGTATTATTGTGTTAATTAGTAATAAACTTATTTATAGTTTTAGGGGCTGTTTCACCATCCATTGATTAGTGTTAAGTGACGGTTAAATGCGATGCCGTCTCCGTCTATTCGAACAAAACAAATAGAGACGGCATCACACCTAACCGCCAGTTAACACTAATCAATGGATGGTGAAACAGCCCCTTACTATTATATTTAGTTTTAATGCCAAGTATAACAGAGACAAAGAGAATTACCAACATCTAAAACTCTCAAACAATAAAAACAACATCTAAAGTTATTTCAATTACGGAAAGCGCATTTCAAAAAGTCAGCGTGTAAAGGATTGATAGGAAACCGAACGCAAAGCAAAAAAAAATCTTGAAACTTATTCAACTAATCGTTTACGCTCAAAACCGCAACAGACAGTCGTAAAGTAACAAACACTCAAAGCGCCTTGGGATGTAGGAAGGAATTAGGGAATAATTTATCGTCCAATTAGTGAACGCTCGACGAGGGAAAAAAGCGAAATCGGTTCTTCACAGGGTCGATAATTGCTTATTTACGCTCCCTTGGCCGGCCAAGACGTGAGCGACGTGATATTCACACCAATATTTTACACCCTTCATTAAAATTATCGTGTTTGATTTGCCTAGCTCATGAAATCACAACGAATGAATTTATAATTGCCAAGAAATACGCAAGGTAGTATTACTGCCATCTACTTACAAAGTTAGAATGGTTTCATTTATCACACAAACTTTATGACTAACCTATTCGAAACATATTATAAATAAATAAATGGCAAGGATGCTAATACGCACAGCTTTTGTAAATGTGAAGTCATGATTATTTACGTGTCGTGAATCCAGTGATCTTCTGTTGAACATGCTTAAATACCAGCTTTATCTTATCTGCGTTCACGAAATGAAAGTAAATAGTGAAAAAACACACATAAATAGGAACACCGGCCATCAACATAAATATAATGGTCATTACAGCGTCTGTGCGCGCAAGGTCTGTCGACTCTTTGTGTTAAGCGATTAGATAAGCAGTATCTATCTGACAGTACAGCTGTCTATTATTGGGGGCTATTATGCTGTCGATAGGTTTGACATTTGTTTGTTTTAATATAATATTGGTTATAAAAAAGGTTCTCTAGATAAGCGATAGCCACTCTTGAGCTTTTTCATTCATTGAATTTGTCTATTTTTAAAAATTAAAGTACAATACACACCTATAAATCAAAATAAAACTCAAATTGACTGAACCATTAAGTAATAAGTAGTAAGCAAAAATAAGGAATAAACGGCGACATTATTTTATTGCTGCAAATGTGTTTAACAGATAAAATAATAATCAAATTTAACCAGCGAACCAAAAACTTTATCAAACCTCACAATCGCTTTAGTTATTTTTGAAACAAAGCTTTTCAAATTTGTCACTGCTGCAACTGAGATACGCTTTGCTTTTCGTTTCTCACATCAATTTTCCCGCTTTCCGCCTTGCAGCTTATTAGCTGTTAATGTTATGATTCAGTCATACTTTTTTCTCTTATTGCACGCGGTCGGTCGTTATTTGTCATAGCGTGCGCAATAGACCAATTAAAGGAAACCGATACACTCTTTGTCTGTTAAATCAATAGTAGGAGTAGCTCTGCTAAAATTGTATGTAAATTTGTATGTAGGTAACAATAGGTATGTAGGTATAACAAGTATTTTCACTTCATTCGGCCACTATCCTATTTATTCGATTATATAGTAAAAATATATCCTACATTTTATACTCGAGAATGCAGACGCAGGCCTATCTAAATGGCATTAAGTGTTGTCACTGCGCTACAGCGACCTCATAAGTATATTTCTGAATGCTTACTTAGCTTTCTCTGTTCTTACACACCGCACGAGAACACAGAATCTGGTTTCATTATCATACAATGATGCTGTAAGTGTTAGTAGCATGGAAATTAAAATTGAATAAGTATCTCTTACTAGCCTATTGAAGGGACAATCAGCAATACGACTCTGCCTACTTTGTCCAGGAATGCAGTCATGAACGTAAGAACAAAAAGACAAAAACAAATGAGTTATTTATTGCACCATTGCACAACGCGTCTGCGTTCTTTACTATCGATTTAAAATCAAAGTAAACTAGCATTAAAATGTTAATAGATGTTTATAAGTACGCAAGTTTAATTTGATCACACGTTATAATCAGTTCTTGGGAGGCAATGAGGACCGAAGTTATGTTAGCTCTGAATTCCGGCTAGAGTCCAACAAAGTTCCCCGACATCTACCAACTTCAGCTTAAACTTATCGAAGTGATTTGGCAAACTCTAACGGAACTCTTTCGAGCGAATATACATATTAAAGAGCATGAACCTATTCCACTTATGGGAATTGCATCAGGCTAACGACATTATTGACTGGAGGGAGAGCAGTAAAGCAGGATATTTTATTTATTGGTTAAATACTCGTAGCTACTCTTAAACAAAAATAGATTGTTAATATTAACAATTGAAACCGTTAACAAATATTATAAAATTAAACTAAAAATGATTGTCCCCAAATGAAATACTTTTAACCCCTTCGAAATAAAATGGTAACACTCGTTGAACGTGTCATGCGGTGGATAAAAGTTGAAAAGTTTACGGATAACCAATATTGTTGCCTCGTGAACGTGAGGGATCGATGTCAATTGTCCGCATTGTTTGTACATACTAAAAGGTAATAATAACATATTGGTTTTACCGGTGTGCTAGTTTCAGAATTCCGAGTGCAATCTGGCGTTATTCCGAGGCTAATCGGGGATGAGCTCGTCAGCACATCACGATGTCCTCGTGTATCCGCTTTTATCCTGATCCCATCCGTCAAAGCTCAATATCATTGCGTCGTCACGATCACTCCTGTAATGTTGGCAAGGGACGGCATCGTTTCCTTTTCGTACGAATTTGTTATGTGAATTCGAGTGCGCTTTTGGTATCGGCAAACGATTAACTGGAATTAGGGCATGAACATTTTAGGCTGCTGCATTTTGACGCGGCATATGTGTAAGCGGCTAAATTTGCTAAATGCTCAAATATCCGCAAAGTTTTGATGCATATGTCGGATCGTGAATTTTTGTGATGTTAATAAAACAATTTTGTATTTAACTTAAACTACAACCCTTGGCTCTATAACCAGGAATAACTTTGCACGCTGCAGTGGCGAAACTTTAAAGTTAGCCTTATTATAAAGTTTCCTGAACAATATTTATCTAATAACTGTTTGTTGGGTACCAAAACAGCCTTTTAACTTAATTGTTACTTACGTGCCATTATTGTGTTGTACTATGTTATGTAAAGAACGGATTTCGCATATACGTACCATTTTGAGAAACAAGTAAATGTCATGGTCATCATCGTCAGCTAAAAAAGTCCACTGTTGGACGTGACGTAGGCCTCCTCATCGAGTCGCAGAAAGGAAAAGATGTGCAACGGAGGAATGGCGCGTGGATCCGCGGCATGGCCAGAAACGAATATCGCTCTCGAAGCTAGCAGCGTCACACTTCAGTTGCGATGTAGACTTCGGAAATTTATATTAATATTAATTAGCCTCGAGAAGTGTCGCACTGAAAAGCTGCTTGGCAAAGGAAGACGTCCCCACATTTTCTCCATTCACCGCGATTTTGAGCGGTGTTCGGTCTGTAGTTAAGAAACACATTTAGGTCGTCTCGCTAGCGCCTCCTGGTCCTACCATGTAGCCGCGATTCATCTTGTGGTATCCACCCTGTAAGTAATTTAACCCACTAAATTGGATCCACATGCAAGTTCACCACTCCTCATGTGACGACCACAACCACGACCACGACTCTATCAAGAGTGCAGTGACTTTGAAGAGATTTGGAATGCGACTGATATGGCCTGCCCTGCCTAGTCGCACTTCAGCTGCGATATTTTTGCGAAGTGCCGAGTTGTTGCGTCCTTATTCGTGCAAATTCGTAAAAACGAAAAACTAAAAAAGAACAATGGAGTCACTTACCTACCTAGTAAGTATTAACTTATAAGCCAATAAAACTAAATATTTTAACGTATAAAATGAACATGTTACCAAACTGTTAATATTTCTGTGACCACGCTGGCCGGTCTTGTGCCGTCCGTATCCATCAGACACCAGCGACCTTCACCAGCTGATAAATCCTCCTTGTACATATAACGAATCAAAGTACTATTTCAGAGATACTTTATCAGAAGAGCAATGTGGCGTATAATTGAATACCGTGTAACAACCGAATACCGAAGATCATAGAAAGCTCCGCGATGAGCGTAACCGTATTCATTTGTAATTAATTGAGACGTGACGGACGACCGTTCATCCCATCCTTCAAAAACAAAACCTTTATACGAATGAATTTTGAGTTGGAAATCGCTTGGTGGTACTAGGCGTGGGCCTGTTGGATGTACAAGATGGTATCGGTCAATAGAACAAGAGCGAGTTGTTCTCACGCTCTATTTGTGGTTTTCAAAGAGCTGTTGTTGTCAAATAAGGCATCAGTGAACATTCAACGTTTTGACACAGATTAAGCTCCCAGTTTATAGCGATTGGCAGCCGCTTTAGGAGTTGCCGTTTACGTAAAGTTGTCAGAAGTGCTGGCCTCCCAGTTGTTGACTGCTTTATTTTACATTAGTTGAATGTGATCAAGACTGTCCACGTCCCTTGGTATCTCGATAGAATGAACTAGCAGGGTACGATTAGGTTACATGGTTAAGTTAGCTGGATGGAAGAGATCCCTTATTAGGAATAAGTTTGAGTTTGGTGTTGAGTTTGTACTACTTTCTATCGGCTATTTGTATTTTTAATAGCTACTTGCAATAAAGAGTTTACATACATTCGCTTAGTTTAGGACTAGGTCAATTGGTGTCAGAAGTCCCTGATACTTATTTATTTTATTTATTATTTATTCATAAGTAGTATGCATGAGCAAATACCGCACCGCCTGCTAAAACTTATCTAACAATGTGATACCTGTAAGAAATAACCAGTAGTTATTGATACTGCTGATAGCTATTCTTAAATGTAACTATTTTTACTTTGAAGACCTGCAATTGTGTAGTTACATGTTAGCGGAAAGCTATAAATGTTCCTTAAAAACTCGATCCGTAAAAAAAGTACGCGTTAATCTTGTATAAACTATATAGTTAAGTACCTACACATACGTTGAATATTCCACGTTTTTCTTGTAAAAACAACAATTATTAGCTTTACTTTGGCATTAGCACCAAATTACTCTTTAATTATATGCCACGTACGCATACTGTATGCATAATTAATCCAAATTATTATAAGTAAATTAACTACCCAGCCAGGAGCATATTAACCCCTGTTGAGAAGCATAACAGCCGTTTAAGGCGGTGCCTGAAAGTGGGTTTAGTCTACTACCTAAACAGAAAAGCATTGATAATCATAATCAAATAATTTATATTCAACAATAATTCATGATAAACTTTTAAATTTAAAACACAACACATTTGCATCAGAACATTTTGCATCAGATTATAAAGGATAAAAGATAATTTAAATACTTGTTCAAAGTTAACGAGTTAAGTTTAGAACAATAATTTTAACACGTTTTTCTGTAAACTTTATTTATGTCATATCTACAAACTATAACAAACAGCATGAGTTTTTTATAGAAAGAAAGAAATCATTTATTCCTGACAAAGTACGGAATAAAAAAAAGAAATTTAAATTTAAAGAAGTTCTATGTGTTTTAATTATTTTTATTGACCAAACGCACAATGCCTTATTTATAGCAGTAACTTGTATACATTCGTAGAAACCTTTAACAGAAATTAAATTAAAGGATTAGAAACTACAACAAAAATGACGTATTATATTCCTGTCGTCCTAACAAATATTTTAATGAACATGGATGATGTTTATACGAGATCATTGTATTTTAATTTTATTATTAGTTAGTGATTTAATCTTAAAATACAAACAAACTAACACTACGAACAAAAGTTATATACTTACAAACAGCACTGCGAAGTTTTGCTTTTGCCGCGTTCGTTCCGTTTTTACCACGATTATTAAGATCTTGTCACAATGTATACAGCGTGTATTTTTGATACTACCTCAAACTGTAACCAGACGAAGATTTAAGTGCTGTGAACCGATATCAAAACAAATTATTTTTTGAAATATTTTCGAGCAGCAATGTAATACGTACAATAATTTGATACGAAAGAGAAACGCTCCGTGACAGCTGTCATGTCAACAAATGTGACGTTTTGAATAAAAACAAAGCAACATCACGTAGTGATACATTGCGTGCTAATTAATTTCGTAAGAAAAATAATAAGTATTTTTTTTTACTGAAACTTAATAAAATGTGATTATTAGGGCCTTCACTAACTACCCTTAAAGTTTGAGGTAGTATCAAAAATACACGCTGTATTTTGTCTGTTAAAGTGACAGATAAAAACAAACGCATTTTAAAGTAACATAACCTCAAAACAGTGTTTATGAATACAGGAGTAAGTATATATGGCATATTACGGGACGGACACCGTCAACGTCTCGGCCAGACCCGGAATAACTCGGGCGTCTGGCAACCCGGAGTGGGCTCGTCCAGGAACACGGTTACGTGAAAAGTGATTTCCTTCATAGTCGGGTTGGCGGGTAATGGCCCGCGTAAAGAATTGTCGTCCGTATTTCGTACTCCGCTTGTATCGAGTTCACGTTCGCTCTCTCCAAATAAATTACCGCTCAGATTGACCTAGAAAGCTGCACACTGGCTGATGTTTGCCGAGAATCATAGACCAGTTTTATTTGCTTTTTATTGTTTCGTATCGGATCCAGCGGTAATGGAATAATAAGAAGCCGATGCGGCGTCCTATTGCTCTATTTGAGATGGGACTCCCAAAATGGTTTACGACCGACTGTCCCACAACCTTCGACATTTTTGTTAATACAGAGATGAAGGAAACGCGCGGGGTTTTGCCACTCCATAAGCCCACGCCGGAATGAAGGTTGGTAATTGGGGGTAACAAATTGCGTGGGACGGGAATTACCAGTAAACCGTCCATTTTGCTTCAATCTTACGAAGGTATTTAAGTGAGATTTTTTAAAACATGCTTTCACGTTGTTCAAACATGAAATGTTTTACAACCCACCCGTGTATCGCATACAATATTTATTTAATTAATATTTTGACTTTGGGTCAGGAAAAAAAAACAAGAATAAGACATTAAGAAATTCTTCTTAAAATTGTTGAACTTTATTGAAAAGACTTGAGGTTTGCGGTTTTGTGTATTTAGGAGTGGTGGCAAATTGTCGGTTATTTGCGAAGGTTCACGGAAATAACTGTCGAGTTATGCTCACGGATTCCCGAAATTCCTGAAAATTTATTCTAAACTTGGCCACATTATAAGTGATAATATTTTATTACATCATACTATCACAATTTATTTTGTAAAATTAGATGGGCGCAATGGCAGAGTTACATATTTATATAGGTTTACATCTATATAGGTATAACTTCCAGTTAACTGCTAATTCAGGCATACTCGTACTTGGTCTCAAAACGTGCTTTGACTCTTGCTCTTGCTCTTGACTCAGGTTTAAAGATTATTTTTTTAACCCTGTACAAGCAGCCCTTAGGGAACGATAAATTGTATGCTATAATAGATTGTGGGTGATAGCTAGGACCCTGTGCAAGGTTCATCGGATCGCTGCCACCGTCATTCGATAAGCCTGCTGCTAAACAACATTGCTGGCGCTGCAGTTTTAAGTAAGTTTTAAATAGGTCAGTAATGAACTAAAAGAATTTCTTTGCTCACCCGCAAAATTATGATAGTGGGTTTGTGTGATTTGTGTGTGTTCTTACAGTGTGGAGGTGGAGGAACTGCATGAACACGCATATCTTGCATAAACTTAGCTATCATAAGATAGCTCGCGGATGAGCAAAGAAATTCTTTTAGTTCATTGATGTGGACCTCCGCAAAGTAACGCGCCTGATTCAATAAATTACGTAAGTAAGTAAGTGAGTATGAAAACCGGTGAAGTTAATAAATAGCACATGAGGTAATCTTTCTTAATTTTAGCCCTCTAAGGCTTTCTTTAGTCATATCACACGTCACATCTGTGGAACGACTTGTGGTTTAGGGGAAAGTTGAAGGCACAAGAGCGCGCGACAGGTCACCCATGCGTTGGGTCGACTAAGTTAAAACTGCACTCAATAGTCTATGAATGTTCGAGAAGGGCTGCAGTAGGTAGGCACGTGAGGAATGGTGACGGATTGTGAAGTTTGCCACCACCCTCCAAGAGTGTGGCGACGAAGAGAAATTGGCAAAAAATCTGGAACCCTCTAGTATTACGGGGTTCATGCGTTGTGGTGCTAACTTACGATCAGGTGATCCATTTGCTATTTTCCCCTCTCAATTTTATGTTAAAAAATACCACAGTGACATTGTCATTACGCAGACTATAAATTCTCTCAAAACCTGCAGAAGAAAAGGGCCTCAGAGTAACAAACAAATAAGTACGAAACGAAATGAGACTGAAATGTGGGGTGTGCGTGGAGCATGGAGCAATAATTTCATCAATTAGGTTTACCTCCAAGTAAGAACCTAATTACCATTGGGAATCAATTAGAATCCCTACATACTAGCAGCAAGGGCGTTAAGTTTATTTAACTTCTTGCGCCACAGTTAATTGCATAAAACGAACATGCATCACTTTAACGACTAATAAATTGTCAGTTATCAACCATTCTTCACGTGGTTCGGTAAATGAATACACTTAATGAATAATGCATAGCTGAGTCGCAAGATGCCGCATTGAGTTATTTTGATACAAACATTATGTAACAGATGTTACTTTCATGGGGTAAATAAAAGTGGGATGCGAGAGAATTGAGTTTATAAGACCCTAGCCCAATTGCGTAATAAAGTACAAGCAATACCCTTTTTGGTATCCTGCCGTGTCACCAAGTAACATAGTTTTAGTGCTAGTTCTAGTCCTAGTTTTAGGTGGTACTTTTGGAGCCAAAAAAAAACTTTCTTTCTTTCTTTCAATAAATAATAAGTAATAGAATTACTGATTTTCAGTACAATTTAATATCGCTAATACAATTTACTTCTATTTTATCATACATCTGGGTCATATATCATACAACAGGTTATTCTGACGACGGAATAATTAAGCGGAACTTTGCATTTTCATGAAATTTAGCAAAAAATGGAATTTTAATATAATTTTATTCTTCGATACGTTTTTTGCCCAAAAAGGGTTTGATAAAGAAAAGAAAAACCAATGAACTAATCCATGATTTAACTGTATTCGGTTTTCTTGATCAAGTAAAGTTTAGTACTTATGTTAATCGTATTCCGAAACGATAATTAATCCAGAACCCTTAAATGTATCACAGAAGATTTTAATGTATAAAGCTGATTAATTTCAGATAACCTTTAATACTAGTATTTTCGGGCCTCCATTTTATTTTAGCGAGACGAGCAGGTATATATTTTTATTACACATAATGTATTAGTGTAAAAGTAATCCAGAGAATCATGAATTACGTTTGAAATTAGGTGCCGTGTCTGGTTCTAGAGTAGGAGGAACCCATCTCTTCCCGTGGGTGTCGCAAAAGACAACTAAGAACTCTGATGTGAAAGTGGGCGGCAGCGCTCTCTATTGGCAACTACGAACTTTGAACTTCAGCTCTGCCGTGTGGAATACGAGGGAGAAACGACTTCACTATTTTCCAAGAAAATCGTCATTCAAGTTCACGCGTAATCCTTTACAGACTACCGTGAACACCCTGTCAAAAGTGTAGCGCTTTGAAGGAAAAAAATGTTGAGAATCAAAGGTACCAATTAGCTTCCATTTCAAACCGCTGTTGATGTTTGCTCGTGAACTAAATGGATTTGTAATTAAAATATGTGTTGAGAATTGATAGAACAATTGAGTAAAAATAATCTTTTCGATACACAAGCATTAAAGTTTGTAATAAAAATAGTAAAAAAGTTAAATTTACTTCGTTTCTTTATGAAAGCTAGATTTCATAATTAATAATTACATTACCTAACCCTTGCCACACTAAGACGTAACTTGATTGGCTCTGCTCGGCAAGTAGGTATCTACGCACACGGACCAACCAGCTGCGAGGCGAATGAAGCCAAATGATTTCCTTTAACACCAAAATATTTGACCTCTTTCAATTTAGTTAAGATGGTTTGTTTTTTGGTTCGAGACTATAATTGGTACTCGAGTAGCATGACAAAGCACCGAGTTCAAAACATTGTGTGCAAAGTGAGAGTAATAAAAATGTGAGCTCCCTATTTTTTTAACTGAACCATTTTTGACTCGATTTCAAAAACTTTTGAAATCGACTTTTTTCAAGCGTCTCATATACATATTTCAGCTACTTTTTTTTAGTTTTGCATACATTTAAGGATATCTTGAGCCAATTTTCGAGATATTCGTATCTTTTTCAATATTTCTGGTAAAATATAATTGTCGGCCAATCTGTTACTCCGTAAAAACGTAACCTTTGTACATTTAACTCAACGGTTTATCAATTTTAGGGGCTGTTTCACCATCCATTGATTAGCGTTAACCGACGGTTAAATGTGATGCCGTCTCCGTCTATTCGAACAAAACAAATAGAGATGGTATCACACCTAACCGCCAGTTAACACTAATCAATGGATGGTGAAACAGCCCCTAAGTGTCTTTCTTTATTTTTGTGCGGTTTTTACATACAGCGTTTTCAGGTGGTTAGGACCTTGTGCAAGGTCCGCCCGGATTGCTACCACCATCTTGCTCGCTAATCCTGCCGTGAAGCAGCAGTGCTTGCACTGTTGTGTTTCGGCGTGGAGAGTAAGACAGCCGGTGAAATTACTGGCACGTGAGGTATCCCATCTTAGGCCTCTAGGTTGGCAACGCGTCTGCAATACCCCTGGTGTTGCAGATGTTAATGGGCGGTGGTGATCTCTTACCATCAGGAGACCCACTTGCTCGGTTGCCATCCAGTTGAATAAAAAAAAAACATACAATACAATACATCCTTAGCTTTCTTCCGCTCAATAGTAAATGTAGATACATTCTGGCCATAAACAAACGTCATTATTACGTCATTGTTGAGAAACCAATCTGACCGCGTAACTCTTGTACATTTTGGCTCTACGAGTATACGAGAACCTTAGGTTCTCGTATCTTATTATGTAGCACATTGACGTAACGTGTTGCGTCGTTTAACGTTAGAGCTTCCAGAGCCGTCTTTTAGGGTTCCGTGAGTACTTACACATTTGTAGTCTCTAAGCTTACACGTTTTCTCTAATAACTTGAACAGACCAGGATTTATGCCAAATATGTAGTGCCAAAATTGAGAGATTGCAGTTATAAACCAACATGTTTCTTTTTAAGTGAAAAGAACTTAGTGTGTGGTTGTTAAACCTACGGTCTGGCAAGGCAGCGGATCATGTTTAAACACTGAGTTTTTCAGACGTGTGTGTGTGTGTATGAAAGAAAGAAAGAAAGTGAAAAAGAATAAATTAATTTTCCTAAAACAGTTTTCTCACCCACACAGGCTTCGCATGGGAAGACTAGCCTAAGCCCACTCCTTTTCTGAGAGGAGGGCTGTGCTCAGCAGTGGGTGGGAATGGTGGGATATGGTGGAATCTCTATGATGATGATGAATGAAATAGATTGCGAAAAAGCTTGTTTCTATTAAAAGTCATTTTCACGGGAATCTAAACAAAATCTTAAGCCGTTCTCCTCAAAGTAAACAGCAAGTTCGCAATTTAGTGACGTAGTTTCCAGCATAATACGGCGGTGGGCGGTGGACGTCATGGCTCCCACTCCCGCCCACCGCCAGTTGCATCGGAATAAGATTGCACTTTATTATGTATCATATTCATATATGTACGGTTTAAATAAATAATATCACGGGACAATTCACACCAATTGACCTAGTCCCAAAGTAAGCTTAGCAAAGCTTGTGTTATGGGTACTAAGCAACGGATAAATATAGTTATTAAGATATAGATACATACTTAAATACATATTAAACACCCAAGATCCGAGAACAAACATTCGTATTTTTCATACAAATATCTGCCCCGACACGGGAATCGAACCCGGGACCCCAAGCTTCGTAGTTAGGTTCTCTAACCACTAGGCCATCTGGTCGTCTATGTAAGCGTCGGTTTATGTAAGCATTTTTGGTAATTCAATTTCCTTATGTAGGAGCGCGGTTTCGACGAGCGCGAGTTTTGGTGTTCGTAATGTAAGGCTATCCCAGGTACGTCAGGTTAGTAGAGCGAGGACGGGCAGAATCGAACAATTAAATTACCACAATACAAGCTTGTGTCTGCGGCTTTACTCCCGTGGAAGAATAATAAGCCAGTTCTTAATCCCGTGTCAATTTTGAAAAATTCCTCCTTCTCTATGATAATCGAGGTAGAAGTCTTTTAAATTTTGAGTCTTTAGCTTTTGTAGTCTGAGCATTTCCTGTCAGTTACGATGTCGTTTCATAGGTATAGATTGAGACTGACTTACAAATCAAACCTAATGACACGTACCTAATAAACACGATTTTATGTGATAGGCTAGAAATTTTATTTTTATCATGGGACACTTGACACCAATTGACCTAGTCCCAAACTAAGCAAAGCTTGTACTATGGATACTATGCAACAGATAAACATACTTATATAGATAAATACATACTCTACACTAGATATTTTTACTATACTCTATACTAGATATTTTTTACCACTAAGTGTTTATAAATATTTGAAAAACCATTGCGTAGATTTTTATGTAGGTACTTTCAGTAGGTTTAATAATTTTGAAAAATATTTGTACATATATTTATGAGTTTTTAGTTGTGTAGATATTACTGAAAGGCTTGCTCAGATTAATTAATTGATTAATATCCTCTGAAGATTGTATAATGTAACTAGCTTTTACCCGCAGCTTCGCTCGCGTGAACCAAACACATTTCAAAGAAGCAAGCAATCAAGCAAGCATGCAAGTGAGCATGTAAGCAAGCATGCAAGCAAGCATGTAAGCAAGCATGCAAACAAAAAATCAGGCAAGCATAGTCTCAAATGTGAAAAAAAGAGTGCAAGCAAGCATACATTTAAGCATGCATTTAGAGCTGTATTCAAGCATGCAAGCAAGCATGCAATCAAGCATCTAAGCAAGCTTGCAAGCAAGCATTCAAGCAAGCACGCAAGTGAGCATGTAAGGAAGCATGCAAGCAAGCATATAGGCAAACATGCAAGCCACAATGCAAGCAAGCATGCAAGTAAGCATGCAAGCAAGCATATAGGCATACATGCATGCAAGTATGCAAACAACAAATCAAGCAAGCAAAGCAAGCAAGCAAGCATAGTCTCAATTTTTTAGATTAGGAATAAGTAGTGTGTTTAGTTTTGTAACTAAGGGACCCTTTATAGCCCTGTATTATTATTATTATTTTGTATTTTTTCTTTAATTGTATACTGTAGTTTTTAAGTATTTTATTTGTAATTATTTTATTTAGAAAAAAATGACTTTCTGCCAAGTTTCTTGCGGCGCATTCTTCTTGGCAATGATGGTCTTTCCGAAAGCGCTGGTACCTAGTTTAAAAAAATACGTGTAAAAGTGCCCATTACTGAATAAATTATTTGAAAACGAAAATTTGACAGGTGACATGGTGTACATATGATTGATTGATGAATCTGCTCAGATATATAAGTACCCTTCCATGTACATTTATATTTGAAGCCTTGGTTATGCTCATATATTAATGAACTCAACTGTACTCGTAAGTACCTGATTTTAGAACTGGAAGTTTTCATCCCATCCGAAATGCACCACATTCCAGATTAACCGTGTTTGCTGATAAAATGAATTTTCCCGTGCGTTAAAACAACAACCCACGGAAACAGATACTACACTACACAACGAGAAAAAACACAATATCAATAACTGTGCTTTGATTTCTAAAAAAATAATATCTAGACATAATTTCACGTTTGTCTTAAATAACATAAAAATGGGTTTCTAGGATTACTGAAAGTGTCACGATATAGACTAAACTCGATTAAGGTGTATAGGTGGGTACGGGTGCAATATCTGACACAAAGCGTGCATTAATATCTGATACGACTGTAAGCCCTAGAAATACAGTCGTAGCAATATTTTTAGGATTAGGTAAGACGTGTCAGATATTTTTTCACGCTCGGCTGTGGCAGATATTAATACAGGTGACTGTACAAACAATCGATAATCAAGCCGCAAACCATCAGCAAAAAAACATTGCGGTAAAACGTTTTTTAGCAAAGTCTTTCAGATTTCACTGCACAAGCCGTTCGTAGCAAGCTGTGAATTCCAAATCGTCTCCACCGCAGTAACACCCACACGTATGAATTAAATTAAATTTCACGCCGTCACCAATTCAACGCTGACTTTTTGCAAAGTGGCAGTTTCTATTTTACTGATCTTTAGGGCCTGATAAAAAGTAGCCTATGTGTTATTCCAGATGTCCAGCTATCTACATACCAAATTTCATGACTCTAAGCCCAGCGGTTATTAGTTCAAAATTGTATCCCTATCCCGTGGGAATATCTGGATAAAAGTAGGCTATGTGTTATTCCAGACGTCCAGCAACCTACATACCAAATTTCAGGACTCTAAGCCCAGCGGTTGTTATTTCAAGATTTTATCCCTATCCCGTGAGAATATCGGGATAAAAAGTATCCTATGTTTTAATCTAGGTTATAAACTAACTTTTTGCTAAATTTCATCCAAATCCGTGAAGCTGTTTCAGCGTGAAGAAGTAACGAACATACTCACTCACTCACTCACAAACTTTCACATTTATAATATTAGTAGGATTCCATATATCAAAGAATGAAAATATATTTCTCAGTTTTTAACCCCCGACGCAAAAAGAGGGGTGTTATAAGTTTGACCACTATGTGTGTCGGTGTGTCTGCCTGTGACACCGTAGCTCTTAAACGAGTGAACCGTTATGAATGCGGTTGTTTTATTTGAAATCAAGTTTTCTAGCAATGGTTCTTAGACATGTTTCATCAAAATCGGTTTAGCCGTTTTTGAGATATTGAATTTTGAAGCGACAAAGTCGGGAGTTTTTTAACTTTTAGTTGGTTAGGTTAGGTTATAGCTTACTTTAATACGAGCATTTTAAGCATCCAAGCCAAGTTACAAAATTTAAGACCTAATCTCAGTTGACAGTTTCATTATAACTTAGACTTGCCTAACTTCGGAAGTTAGCTCTTAAGTTGGCTAATATTGAGTGGACTTTAGCGATCGGCTCATAATCTTGATAAGTCGCTTTCTCTCAGCTATTGTTTTCATACAGGATGTGAATAAATTTACTGCCTCGATGACATTTCACGTTGTCGAACGGCGCCGGGGGCCAGCGGCGAAGTGCGTTATGTAACAACTGTTTTTTTTGTATGTGATAAATGACCACGGTACGTACTAATTTCAATATAAGAACATAGGCATGGGTCATTATATGATTTGAGCGAAACGAAACGAAACGAAACTGGTGACAAGAATCACGTCACTGGTTACTAAAACCAGTGATTTTAGTAACCAGTTTCTTTCATTGTATGTAAGTACGCGGTGCGGTGACGCGGTTTGTGACGGTCACCGTAACTGAGTATTTAACGTAATTAGTAAATAAGCTATGACGTAGCTATGACGTTATTTATCACAAGCGTGATTTTTGGCTGTAGTCATGTGAATTACTTCATGATGGCTAATTTAAACTTTGAGTTCTGTAACTGTAACTGATACTTTATAATATTTATTCATTAATATAGTAGGATTCTTCCTTCAACCTAATTTATACCTTACTGCAATACAAATAATATTTAAATTCATGTAAGGCGCCAACCAAACTCTTACAGCAGTAAGGGTAAGCGGCTATAATTTTTATTCCATTCCATGCCATTCGTTCCGTTCGTTACATCTATAACGTTGAAACAAAATCGCATCACCACAAACAAAGTAACTCGTTATAAAAATCACCACTTGTCACTTGAGCGAAACGTGAAATTCGTTTCGTTCCGTTCGTGACGTCTATGACGTTGAAACGAAACTCGCATCACCGCAAAAGAAGCTCGTTAAAAAAATCACCACTTTGTCGCTTGACGTGAAACCAGTGATTCGGTGACTCGTCACGTCACTGGCTACTGTAACTGGTGACGTTCTCGTAAATAATGTCCACCTCTAAATTGGATCTACCTAGAGTCTAATCTTAATATTAAGCAAATATTGGTATTATATCTCGAGTAACATGCGTGGGAGGGATTTTGCGAAATTTCTACGGGATTGTGATAGGGAAGAAATCTTTTTTATTTTACCCAAAAGGAAAAAGCCGCGAGAAGAAGACAATTACTATGCAAGGGTGTCACTAGCAGAGTTTACTTGCATGTTAATGCAAAATAAGTGTCATAATAACTCATATATCCAATTTAAAACGGTTTTACTCATTACTAATTGCCTTTAAAACAAGGGACGAAATAAACGAGTGAAGCTTCAAATGTATTTTAGCAAATCGGACTAAAAGTAAAATTTTGCATAATTACGAAATCAAATATTTCGAGCCTTTGACATTCAATACTTTCGCGACTCTAGACGTTTCATTTAATACGTTAACATACACGACAACTAGGCATGTATGATATGGATGGATATTGTAGGTTATTATCTACTACAACAAATGAATAAACACACAAAACACATATTTTTTTAAATGGAATGAATGGAATGGAACCCTTTGGGACGCATCAAAATGCCTTGTTTTGACTTGCATTCCATTTATGATGGTGAAAGAATTTACTTACATAGACAAAGAAGTTAAGAAAAATTAACGGATAAATGACTAATTTTTTACGTAGCTCTTCCTTCGTAAACCGCGCGGTACTTTTAGCTGAGGTTTGTTCGATAAGACTAATTTAGAATTCGCGAATTGTCGTTGAAAATCACAGAAACACTGAATTCTGTTGAGTGTTTCGTAATAACCGAGTTAATTGCTATTTTTTGCTGACGGTACTTAATTGATTTAAGCTTCGCCATTAAAGCTCTACAACTGGCAAAATTATGTACTAATTTACGAACATTCTATCCTCCTTACTATTTTCGTAAATGAGAATGTGAAATTGTGAATCGATTATAATGAAATTAGTACGAATATAGCTTGACACCCTGGGAAAAACATCAGGTAGTTTTTATCCCGAAAATTGTATAGTACCCACGGGATAGCGATAAACCAATTCTTTGCAGATGAAGTAGCAAGCAACAGCTAGTTGTAATACAAACAAAAGCTTGTAAAAACTCTGTTACGATTGGAACACCTACTAGAACTTTCACTAGCAATAGGCGAGGCGACACGCCCAACACTCATCGATCATCCACGACCATGGTGGATGCTAGCGCTAAAAGAGGTCTGTGGTCCTGTTAGGTACTTCTCTTATGCAAGCTTTTGTATATGAGAGTTACTAGAGTCTAGTTAATCTACGCGCTTCTACTCTCACGTTTTATTGGTGCGTGAACGCACTTTCGTCCTCGTGAATTTCCTGTCGTTAGAGCAACTTATAGAAAAGCTGCCTACCAGCCATATCACTTTGTTGAAAATATATCATTGATTTCCAAAACGGTAGCTTAACGAAAAGCACTACCGGTAAGCTTTAAAGCCTTGGTAGTTTGATTATGATTACCTTTTAGGTTTCCTTTTTATTTGATAGACTATGGAGTTTTTTTTATTCGACTGGATGGCAAACGAGCAAGTGGGTCTCCTGATAGCAAGAGATCGTCACCACCCATAGACACCTGCAACACTAGGGGGATTGCAGATGCGTTGCCAACCTAGATGCCTAAGATGGAATACCTCAAGTGCCAGTAATTTGACCGGCTGTCTTAATCTCCATGCCGAAACACAAAAGTGGAAGCACTGCTGCTCCACGGCAGGATTAGCGAGCAAGATAGTGGATGATGGAGTTACTGAATTCTATCATGATGTACCAAATCGTGACATAGGCTACGTTAGACTAAGTGCCCGTTGTTTGATCAGTAGTTAAAGATACTAATAGTCAAATTTCTAATGATATGCTTTAACTACTGTTATGTTTGTCATACATTTTAACTATTAGTTTGTTTAACTATTGATCAAACAACGAGCCCTTAGTGCATCAGTTGGACTCCACGCTGCGAACACACCAATTTTTCATATCATAAGCGTAAGGGACTACCCTTAAGGGAGATAGAGTTCGCTGTATGTTCCCCGCAAGGATACCAGAACATAATCTTATTTAATTTTAGGGGTACTAGTTGATCTGTTCGAATGGCCGATTTGTGGATGTTATGGACGAGTATAAAGGGTTGTTCTAAAGGTTCTTTAGGTGTTGGGTTGAGATCAGTATACGGAGTCTAAGTAACTCTGTTGCTCTGTTGTTGTCTTCGTCTGTGAAAAATCATCGCTATCCTTTAAAGGAGAGGAATTATCCCACGTGTAAATTGCAGCTAAATATAAACTCTATGTGTGTTTTATCAACAGTGTGTATAGTTTTTGCTCAAAGTATTCAGTCTATAAACGATAATATTAGGAGAACAATGACCCCTCTATGTAGAGTAGGACAATGAGGCTATTGTAGCCCAGTGGTTTGACTTATGGCCTTTCAAGCAGAGAGTCGTGAGTTCGAGCCCGGGCTGGCACCTCTGAGCTATGTACGTACGAAATTACATTTGCAATTTATTTACAGGGATGGAATACATCATGAGAATCCTTTCACATACACATCTGCGAAGTAATTCAATGGTGTGTGTGAAGTTTCCCATCCCGCATTTAAGCCGCGGTCCAAGCCCTCGCAGGCTGAGATGAGGCCTGTGCTCTGAGATGAATGGGTTTCTTTTTCTTTGTTTGTTTAATTAACGTTAAAAAGCAGCGCCTCTATAGAATAATGTAATGCTGAAAAACATTAAATATTTTCTTGTATATTCATTCACAGCGAGATGTTTTCATAAACGTCATTTCCTTTCCACACCACATTTACGTTTGGCAAAGAGTGGAACTATTGTGAAGCCAATACGATACTCGACACAAAACTTAACATGTCGGATTGAAGCAGTACGTATCTGCAACGAAACATTTCAATTTCCTGGGGAGTTACCGGACCGGCTCGGCTGGCTTTTATTTGGTCTGAAATCGCAACCTAGTTAAAATAACAAAGTAGGAATGTATTTATTACCGAGTAAATAATAGTGTTGTAAAACAACTGTAGGTACGCTACGGAGCGCAACTATAATAAAAGTTTCTGCTAGTTTATCTTACCAAGAACTTGGAAGTTATTATTTGTTTTATGGCGCCTAGTGCTTCACAGTCGGAACACGAATTGTCCTTTCCATCTTTACGAAAGAAAATGCGTCACGGCTGAAATGAAAATAAGTGACGTCACCCGTGTAATTTAAAGGTCACAAAAATTTATAAATTTCCTTTCATTGTGTGCTTGCTTGTACTACGCAGCAGTCTGGCAGACTGTATTACGTCTAAATGTTTGCACTCGGACGGCTAGAGGTCACTTTAACCTGTATGACCTGTGCGCTGTCTTTTTCTCGCATGAAACTCTACTTACATTTCAGTGCTCCAAGCAAATCGCAGGCCAGCCTATATCAGCTTACCGTAGTGTAAGTGAGACAGCTATTGGAAGTCTAGATTCGAATAACCAACCGATTGCGAATCGCTCTCGCAGCGCGCTCTGCCAAAGAGAGCTGAGACCCTTGATAAATAGATCGTTTTATGCGATGTTATGTTTGTGTTTGAGTGACGTCATTAAAAATAAATAAATAGAAAACATTTATTACCAGGCGATTAACGTCCATAGATGTCAACATTACAAAAATTAAAGACGTTTCGGATTTTATTTTACAGATGATGCTGGAAAACCTTTCCATTTAATTAAATTTAATTCCAGTTTTTGTCAATATTATGATGTGATAATAAACCTACTTATGTATATGATGTGATAGCTACTGCTGAGCCATGCAGCGCAGTACATTTTATCGATTAAGTGTTATTTTTCTGCTTGCGTAGTTTTTTACCAGCAATATGATACATTCATATATCTAAGCAAAAAAATCCGTTTAAGTTCATTTTATACATTCACAAATAAGTGTCGTTGACGTAGGCATAATATAAATAGAAGTCGTGAATCAACACCCGCGGTTCGACTCATGGCCCGCAACTTTACTATATAGACACAAAGGGGGCTTTTAAATTGTCTGCTGCGGTATTCCGGTATTCCACTCGTGAATTGCGCTTTATTTTGCCGACGTGGATCGACGGCGGTGTATGGGATCCACATTGTAAACAATAAGCGGTTTGACGGGAACGCAACAAGTCGCGGGGGTGGCTTCAGGCTAGATGAGTCCCGGTCGACCTCTTCCGGCCTGTTACGATCTTTACAGTCTCATAAAGCCTCATACACCCACACGACGATAGACTCAATCGCAACCGCCCGATACGATCGCTAGCGCTACTTATTCACTCATCGAATGCGTGGGATTGTTCTTCATCAACCGAAGAAAGCATCTGACACGACCTTTCTTTAAAGGTCGAGTACGCCAAATACTTCTTAATAAGCGTGTCGCTTTACTGCCAATATTTAAAACGCATTTGTGATGCTTTGTTCGGTACACGTCATACACAAACAAAATATGAATGTACCATGAGGGGTGTAGGCGGGCGGGCGGTGAGCACGCGCCATGTCAGCGGTGGTGTGCTGCGCGTAAAGTTGCTGGTCCATGGTGAGCGGCGGCAAGTCTGCGATCATCGTGGGGCTTGTTTTTGTGAGCGCCGTAGCGTCGCGCGGGGCGACACGCTCGGTGCGCATTGAAGACTGCCGCGCAATCGCGCGCGAGAAAGGGATGGGGCGCCTGCAGGGCTACTACGAAACTCGAAACTCGAAGTTCGTGTCGTGCGGTCCCTCTGACACTTATATTATTTAATACGAGAGGGAGAGGGACTGCACGATACGAACTTCGAGTTTCGAGTTTCGAGTTTCGTAGTAGCCCTGCTGAGACGCATGCGCCCGCAAAACGCGGGAAGCCGCTTCTAGAAGCCGGCTTCCGCAAATATGATGCGACGGCGCGTCGGGGCGGGACGCTGCGCGTTCTAGGCCTGCATCCTAAGTCTGAGGGGATTGATGAGTGGTAGTTAAGTTAATTAATACGCAATACTTGTACTACATAGTTTTAAAAGGTTGTTGGTAACCTAGAGAGTTGCAAGGAATTACACAATTAAGTTCATTTAATTCAATTTGGTGCGGCCCGTGCCAAGATGGCGAAGGAAGGTGGACTTACTCAAGTTCGCCGACGACCTTCTGACTGGCCACGGGTTTGCCATGATGGTATTGATGAATGCAGTGCACGTCGTTGTCGATATTCTCGCGCACTTGCGAGGATTTAACTTATTTAAGGCGTGATGTTTGTGTGTGTGTGTAATTGTGATTTACTTACGTGTCAAGCGGAGCAATATTTTCAGAATATTTTTTATATGTAATTGTCTTCAATGAACAATTTCTCAATAATAAATTTTGTAATAGTTGCAAAATATCACAAATTCGTCGATAAATGTTGGGAAGAGTAGTAATTATTTTTTCTGAACCTTTTCAGCGTATTTAACACTGTTATTTGTTGCAAAGTGTAATAATTACAGTTAATATGCACATAAAGTCCTGTTTTACCACAAAAGCACGCGTAAAACTGGTGAAAGTTTATGAAACCATTCATCTCAAAGCGTAATATCACTGCCTTTACCTTACATTGTCTACTACAAGATTATGAGCCGAGACCGACGACGCCGTTCTAAACGGATGTAATTTCTAGATAGCATCTGTATTAGGCAAGAGGACTTAACTTAAGCGGGGGCTGTTTTTATACACAATCCCTTAGATGATGTCTCGGCTCTTGAAGGTCGTTTTGCATGACCGAGATCAGAGATATGGCCCTAATATAAATGTAGTGGCTCTTTTACGAGGCACTCAACGGGCCCGCTTCAGAGATAATTTGCCTCGACGTGTGATAAAATCACAAGGACCTTACTTTGGACACATTATATTTATTTCCATCAGCGGCTTTCAACATTGTTATTATTAAGTAGCCTCTCTAAAAAGGGTGACAATTATAAGATGGAATACGAAACAGAAAGATATTGTTGACCTTGGAGATGGGGTATTTTGTATGCTCTTATTAGTTACATTAATTAATCGATATTATGATATAAAGGGATTTAAAGACGGTAAAACTGTTTGACCTCAATCACGTAGATTTATACTTATAGTATTTTATTTGTTTATACCTAATGACAATGACCGTTATAAAACGTAATAAACATTGTAAACGGTCACACTCCATTGTTCAATCGTCAGGCTGACAGCTTAATTTGCTAAAGTTCTTGATGCAGGTGAGATTTAAGGAAATAAACGACCCAGAAGGTGTACTTCATCACTCAAAAATCTCAGAACATGAAATGGTTGAAGCTTATATAGATTGAGCACTAGATGACTGTTTCGAGCAGCATTCAGGAAAAAGATAGCTCCAAAGATAGCCGACCTTGAAGGTCGAAGATGGCACAGAAAAGAAAGAGTTCACTCATCATCGTAATCATCATCATCATATGCGCCGTAGGACGTCCACTGTTGGACATAGGCCTCCCCCATACCCATCTATTTTGTTAAATAGACGTGGGTGTAGATCAGGCACATCAGCAGCGGGTTCAAACTTCAAACTTCAAACTTCTTTATTTGCACAGAATAATACAGTCAAAAAGATGGTTGATTATAATTATAACTTACTGTTCGGAACTTATGGGTTTATGTAGGCTTACGTGGGTTGTGCCAAATACATAATTTTAGACTGGCCTAATTACCGCATCATAATTGTTACCATGCCTGTCGAACTTAATACCTAAATGTAGGTTAACATCAGCGACCCAATTCAAGCAAATGTGGAATCGAATCAGGCCCTAATTAGTGCTGCCCTGACATAAACGCGATAGATTAGACAAGGTGTAATTGGTTCTGAATTGCCTGCCATAGCTGTGATATTCAAAACATTACTTCCGCTTAGTTAACAGTTCGAATGTTACTAACTATAAGTTACATGTTAGTCAGGTATTATGAGTTTATTAGCCAGTTTACTGCAAGGGAGACAACTATATCTTCATTCACAAATTCAAAATTCAAAAATTCAAATTCAAATGATTTATTTAGTAAATAGGCCGCAATGGGCACTTTTACACGTCATTTTTTTAAACTACCAGCGCTTTCGGAAAGACCATCATTGCCAAGAAGAATGCGCCGCAAGAAACTTGGCAGAAAGTCATTTTTTCATCAAAATATAATTACAAATAAAATATAAATCACGTATTAATTAAGTGATGTACATTAAATTGTTATTCGTTGCCACTGCAGAGGCGTGGTTCAGTAATAATACGATTATGCAGGTTGCCAAAATTTTCACCACTCACCAAAAAAGTGAAAAGTCATACGGATACCGGATATTTTGTATGCAACTGTACACAATTTTGTTTCCCCTAATTTTAATTTTGTATAAACTTATTTCGTATACTGTTTGACTGACATAAATATTTATCGTCTAACATTATACCTATCTATATACGTCTAACATACGTTCGTTCGCGCGCTGTTGTGGTCGCAGTTCTAATCTTAGTAAAAAGCCTATATATATAGCTGTGTGTATATATTATATATGTATAGCTTTACTGTAATATATATATATTACAGCAAAGGGTGTTAGTTTCGGCTATACAATATTCAAGCAAAATTTCATCGACTGAGAAATTAATGCATGGGTCTCCATACAACAACTTGCTTCATTTCCTACACTATTACTTTGCGGAGGTCCATTCAATGAAATACAATATTTTTTTATCTTGCTCTTCCACCACTACCTGATCCGCCGGTGTTAATTTGCAGGTTTTCATAATGTTGTAGGTATAGTCAGTTCTGCTCAAAACGATCGAGGTCTCTTATACCTTGGCATTAGAGTCGAGTGTAGATAATTTCGAGATCCACTTCTGCTGCTGACTGTACCACTGTACTGTACACTGTCTCAAATATTCTGTCGGATAAGTCATCTCGACAATTATTCGAACAAGCGAGGTTTTAAGTAGAGTGGAGTGTGTGTGGGAGTTCTGAGTTGATGGCTTTATCATACCTTTTGCCCATTTCAAGGGACTACGAGTATATGCCATTAGTAATACAGTTAAATTTCACTCTGAGATATGTGGAAAAGGTTCAATTTAGAATAAACCTTTTGATTCATGTTACATTTTAGGCGTATACAAATTGCTAACTAAAACTTTTAAAATTATTGTTAGGGTTATAAATTCCTCTGGGATCAAAGTTATGTATGTACTCGTAGGTACAAATAAAAGTCGGTTTAGTTGTTATATTTGAAGTAGTAAAATCTCAAAACACACCGCACAAAATACAATACAATAATATGGTATGTAGTAGTAATAGAAATAATAATAACGTAAGTTTTAATAAAATATACTTATGTACGTACTTCAAATACATCGAAAAATATTTTTTTCCGAACGAATTTTACTTACCTACAACTCCTAGCTCCTGAACAATGTTCATAACTACCTCGTTTAAATTAAGCCTAAACTTGTATTTTGTGACTATCTGTGGGATCTTGTAATTGGCTCTATGTCGCTATTTTCATAATCATATTATTGTATGAGCTGTTGATTCAGTTTTAACAAATAAATAACCACCAGTAGGTACTTAGGTACATACATAATATGTTACGTAATCAGGATAAAAAATACTTACCATATAAAACGAGGGCCAGTAGCAATAATTTCTGGCTTACCTGTAACAAAAACAAATCATGTATATTAATAAATCTTAACGAAGCTAACGAACTATGGAAGAAAATTTACATAAATGTTGGTGCGAAACGGACTGTTCACAGTCTGATCTGGCAATGGACACTCCACTTTCAGAATTATTCGTTTTCGTTAGAGAGTAAATTTTTCACCTCTCTCCGTGTTCAACTTCGTAGTCGGGTTTGTTGCAGATTAATTAAATTTACTTGGAGCTTTTTACCCTTGATTAAATTAGAATTGATGGTGATGATGAAAGAGTTGCAAATGTTTCGTTTTTTTAATACATGTTTTGCTCAATAAAACTACCTAGTTCTTCATTTTCCAATGAGCGTTAAAAACTGGCGAGTCAATACTGGGAACTGATAAATATATACGGTGGGTCGCCTGATGCGGATAAGGTGGGTTACCGGCCCATTGAGAAAGGAGTGTTATAAAGTAAATTCGAAATATTACAGCAGATAAAAAGTTGAGTTAGTTTGACTCAACACCACTGGAGGAACGCTAATGGTTTCTTGTCGCAATTTTTGATTCGAAATATAATCTACGTCTTTGATTTTGAACCAATACCTATGATGATC
This sequence comes from Choristoneura fumiferana, assembly GCF_025370935.1. NCBI lineage: Eukaryota > Metazoa > Arthropoda > Insecta > Lepidoptera > Tortricidae > Choristoneura > Choristoneura fumiferana. The sequence goes on from NC_133478.1 coordinate 9,437,821, forward strand.
TAATTTGGGCCGATTTTGGCCATGGCAACAGCTTTGCATGCTGTAACCGTAACAGCACACCGTTGACATAATTATAAGAGATAATCGCTTTCAGATTATTGCGTTTTGTACCTAAGTCACAGTGCCGTCTCAGTTCAAAGTCGTAGACTTTGGCCTTCAGCCGGCTTCAGCCGAGCTCTCTACTCTTGTCGATTAGCGGCCTCATTCTCCCACTGAAACGGCACTATGTTGCAGCTCTTCAAGTGCCTCTTTAGCACGTATTTATACATCAGAACTTGTCCACCATGCTTGCGCTTGCCATCCATAAGTCTCCCCTACATTAAAAAAATCGTTAACCACAACTTTAAATTCCGGCCTCCGGAAACCGCATACTTAAATATTTATATCGATAATACAAACTGAGACATGGATGTACAGAAAAACCAGAAAAAGAGACCAGCGCTGGGAATCGAACCCAGGTCCTCAGCAATCCGTGCTGCGTGCTTCCCCTACACCACCGCTGGACAGGAATCTAGACACGAATTCTTCCTATGCATACATATCTCAGGTTGCTTATTTCTACTACGCTACTTATGCAGCAGCACTAGCGACATCTATGTTCCGCTCTCATCGAGAGACGTCACACAAAAAAAATACACAAAAAAGACTCCAAAAAACCAATCATAATTAAATATTTATTCCGAATAAATTTTAAAAACACATTATAAGATTTAACAAATGCATAAACTTACGACTAACGACACAAAGAGCGCAAACGACTATTTTCCTGCAGCGCCGTGATACTCCGAAGTAAATAACCTTATTTTAAATAGCTAATTGGAGCTTTCCTTACTTTAGAGCGGAGTAAAAACATCTATTATGCCCAGACGAACCTAATTAGGCAGGCTGTCCCGCAAATTACTGTTGCCGTAAAAAGACAACCGGGGCCATTTTCACTGGCAAGTCGGCACTTTTAACATAATCAGTTGTTCAATCGGGAGATGGTAGTGAGAGCGTCAATGGGAATCGCTTCCTTGTTTAGGAGAAAGTATTAGAATAACGGTGAGGCCTTATAACCTCAGTTAATACATATGTAAGCGTTAGGCTGCGTTAATTCCTCCTCGCAATAATAATCCTCGCATAGCACAGCTCTAGTGGAAACAGATGAGCGGAGCAAGGCGAGGTAAATGAAGCGTGTCTATTGGTTCATGTAAAACAGATTCCTCGTCACACATCCTCGGACATCTCTGGTGGAAATTAACGCAGCCTAAACGTTAGCGACTGAATTTACAACAAGAAGTGAAGCGTAGCGTGTTGCGTATACTTCTAATCTTTACCTTGACCTTTAAACAATCAATTATATTACCTATTGGGAGGGTGCGAAGTACTAGGTGGGGGTAATGAAATCTATCGCAGCGCTCATAGTGGCCAAAAGAAGAAATAATCTAGGCTCTGTCATCTAGATGATGAGTATGACAGCTGTCATACTCACATTAATCTGTCATTAACAAAGCAATTTGTATAGACTTTAACTACCTAATTTTAGTAATAGATGTTTGTGTTATGATGCGAGCTTGAATTATTGAACACTGTCCCTGTTTTGTTCTTAATTCCTCTACATCTCGGACATGTCCAGCAACAATTTTCCTTATGAAACGGTTTGTGGTTGAAATTTTATATTGAGTGATACTCACAAAACCGGTCTTCAAAATGATACTCATTTTGGTCTGAAAACGATATTTAATTTATTACTAGCGATATAAGAACAATTATATAATTTTACTATTATTCAAAGAATCCAATAAGATAGCTTATCTTTTCGTTTTACAGTAAAAGTACAACTAAACATGAAGTAAACAAACCCTGACATAACGAAAATAAAACTCACTTTTTGAATAAATTTGACTTACCTCATTTAATTTTAATGACCAAAAATGAATTCACAACCTTTTGTCCACTCAAATAACGGTATCACAGAAATTTTGTATTATAAATTAATACGTTATAGGTTTGATTTTTGTCACAATGTCGCGATAAAATTTCAAAACGTCAGAGCATCAGAGCTAAAAAAGTTGCGGACGCTAGGTGGCGCTGATGTCGTGCACAAAGCCAATACATGTATTTCAAAGATCACGTAAACGGTTCTAAGAATGAACCTAGATGAAAGTTTTGTGAGGGTTTTTGATTGCTCTAGCTTCGTCTTATCATTGGGTAAACGCGTGTTCTAGAATTTTAGGCCGAGCAAAGCTCGGTTACCCAGGTAGTCAGTCATCATCATCATCATCATCCCAGCTTATATACGTCCCACTGCTGGGCACAGGTCTCTTCTCAGAATGAGAGGGCCCAGTGCGGATTGAGAACTTCACACACACCATTGAATTACTTCGCAGGTATGTGCCAGGTTTCCTTACGAATCAATAGACAGTTGTATTTTTACATACAATCGAGGAACGTGAACCTGCATCGAGACAGGAATAGATTGCCAATTCAGCCAGTTTCAAACTTCTTAACACTTCGCATAACTTCTTAACGGACACCCAATTCGATAAAAAGCTTTTCAACTCGTTATGTGTTCGAGTTATAACTTCTGCACAGTAATCTAACTATTTCCATTCCATTGTACAAGGGAAGATGGTTATAGTTTTTATATTTACTCCTGCGCTTCTTTTAATATTTCTTTTCAGAACAAAAACGAAATCCTATGATATTCATTTCAAATACTAGTTTTACCCGCGGTTCCAAAAAATCCCAGTAAAATTTTAAAAATTACAGTGTTAATGTGATAACAAACACCTGTGCCCAATTTATCCCAATCTAGTGGAGATGTCGGGATGAAATTTTGCGTTTATGTTATTCAAGATATTCAAGTTCGAGATATACCTACTCTATCTTTGTAACAAATTTCATTCAAATCTATCCAGCCATTTTAGCGTGAAAAAGAAGCTTAGAGTATAAGTTATTTGTCACTAAAATTGATGACATGGATTCTTACAACAGATATTTTTGACTTATGTTTTCATATTACACTAACTCACCCATGCCACCCGGTACTATTTTTATAGATACTCGTAGATGACATTCTAAAAACCACGGCCTCTTCTAAAATCACGAATTTATAAAAACGTAACTCAGGCGAAGATTTTGCACAATTTACCAAGCTGGCAGTCTGTATTCTCACTTATAAACGTGTCATTCAACATTTCCGTAAGTTGAAAAAATACCCCTATTTTTCCAAAACAAAAAGCCGGTAAAGGTGTCATTGTTTCCCAATCAATACAAATTTATCCGACCCGGGGCTTAGCGATCATTGTTCCCGAACTTATAAGTTAAGCTCGGATCAGAAAACGTCCTGTATCATTATGTTTGTTTAGGCAGCTCCCAACTTAAACCATATTTCAAAGATACCGACACTGTTTGTACGTGCGGCCCTCTGACACTTCGGCGGTGTTTTATTGGCTTTTTAAACGAAGGTGGCAGGAGGTCGGAACTCCATTGCGGTGAGGTGTACCTACCTTAAGAAACCACGGAAGTTGTCATTGTATGCTATTGTAACTTTATTAAGTACTACATAGTTGAATTGAAATTTCGGGATCTTACCAAAGTCCCGTGGGAATTTGACGACCGGATGGCCAAGTGGTTAGAGAACCTGACTACGAAGCTTGTGGTCCCGGGTGCGATTCCCCGGCCGGGGCAGACATTTATATGAATAATACGAATGTTTGTTCTCGGGTCTTGGATGTTAATATGTATTTATCTTTATACTTAAGTATGTTTATCCGTTGCTTAGTATCCATAGTACAAGCTTTGCTAAGTTCGGGACTAGGTCAATTGGTGTCAGGTGTCCCATGATATTTATTTATTTAATTCTCAAAAGTTGCATCGTTTACGTTGTACGCTCGAACCCAATAAATCGTGAACCACTATAGATATAGAACAATTTCCTAGAAAAGTCATAGTAACATCGCATTGCTTGACAAGGGAATTTATTGTGACACTATGAAAACGTTCTACGGTGAGTCAGGAATCAAAAGGTTCGACTGTACTTCCAATGACCACTGGTGGAAAATTTAATGTTTCTAAACTTAGCGGTTAGTCGTGATGAAGATTCACTACTAGTCCTTATCCGACGACCACTACCACTCTGTCAAGAGTGTAGCAACATAGAAGAGAGACGACAGACAAGGGCTGTTTCACCACCCATTGATTAATTTTAATTGACGGATAAACGTGATGCCGTCTTCGTCTATTTGAACAAAACAAACAGAGACAGCATCACATTTATCCGTCAAATAAATTTAATCAATAGATGGTGAAACAGGGGTTAGCCTTTAACTAAGCGCTAGGCGCTTTACTTAAGGATTTTAGATAAATACTGTGGGAATAAAGCTGTAAAAAGTAGCCCATATATAAATCCAGAGGTCCGTTATCTACGTATCAAGTTTAATACAAATCCATTTAGCCGTTGTAGCATAAAGGAATATAAACACACACCATGCACATCTCACCAAAATCCTTGATTATATTCAACACTGCTCTATGTTTCTTTATCAAAGTTTTACGAAGAGGAAGCTAGATTTTTGCACTTATTTTTAAACATATTTAAGTTAGCAAACACGTATTCTACGCTGAAAGAGATTTTACTTAAAAGCAAACATAAAATCGCTCTCCTGAAAATTGGCACTTACACAGGTCTATCAGTTTCAAAGGAAAACTAAACCTTGATTTTAATTTTAAATTGACCAGATCAGGCATAGGCAAATTAGTATTTTCAATGTTCTATTTATTCATTGGCCTAACGGAACGCGTAAATACGAATGCGACCGACAGAAGTCAATTACATAATAATTAATAAACATGCAAAAATATGAGGTGGCGAAATAAAGAAGCCGGAACGTGGCGCCGGCACGCAAATTGCCATGTGTCCAAGTAGAACGATTTATTCGGAACAGATTTTCGGCCAAATACTTCATGCTTCGCTACTAAATTAAACCTTTGAGGCTATTCGTATCCCGTATGTCCCGTACACTCTTTTAAACCTTTTTAACCGAAGCACCGGGAGCAACCAGCTCTTATTTATTAATTTTGTTTTGTTGGTTCATCTATCTATCCGCCAGTCACAGCTCGCTATCCAACGATTTATCACCTACCGGGCTGCAGCAATAGGTATACAAGATAGTAAAGTATTTTCGTAGAGTACACAAAGTACTAGCGATATTTTCATATCCCTGTTCAGGTTTATTTGTTGACTAAAAAGGATTACTAGGGATTGAAAGCTGAAGGTAAGTACGAAAAGATTTCATTTACAGGCTTTTCAGAAGAACCCTTTCGCTGGCGTATTTTTCGTTGATATTTTTACTTATATAAGTGGCTTTAAAAATATCGTGTACGTACTAAATGTCGTCGTAAATGACATACATAAAGGTCTGGCGCGTTACCGACGTGCCGTAAAAAACATATTTCATACCATCGTATCGGTCACGGCTGGAAAAGATAAGTGAGCGAAATATTGACTATGTAATAGTCAATATTAGTCAACTAGTATTGGAGATTCATTAAGGTAGAAATTCAAGCAAAGCATTCACACAAATCTACAAGTGTTTATAGGATCAAAGTCCAAAGCTGTTTGCTGCGTTTCACTGTCCTAGAAATTCTCGGTAAAGTTACCGTGCATTTTACAATCCAGAACTAATTTACTCCAACGGGAACTAATCGGTTTAGTTGGATCTTCGTTACATACTAAACAAAACGGATTAATCAGAATAATCGGATTAGTTTAAATATCCCTAACAAGTTGAAAAGAAATTCATGCCGGAGACGAATAATATTATGAGTAGGTAGACAAATTATACAAATCTCTTGCTCGGGGCTTGGAAGAATTCATAAATCGTTATTCCAACCAAGCAATTTTCTGGGACATAAGCTATCTCCTTACCAAATTTAATCTAAATCGGTTCAGTGGTTTAAGCATGAAGCATGTAAAGGCAAGAAACAGGCAAAAAGAGTTACTTTTAGTTAGTATGGATTATTACATAATAGTCTTTGCAAGTAACGTAGTAAAGAATGTCATTAGTCAAAACATTTTAATGCCAAAGTTTATTGCAAAATGTATTTATTTATGCATTTTTATGCAAAAAAAGATTTATATCCAAGAATTGTGCTACAAATACTATATTATAAGCACAGTAGGTATTGCATAAGTTTCCTAAATGGTTACGGAGATCAAAAAACAATTTTAGACTCAGACATATAACAAAAAGCGGTCTACATATGGAAATGGCTGCAGGTGTCTGCTTATTGAGTCTGAAATCAATTTCCCTCGCCGCCAACGCTGCCAATTTATGGTAATAAGTTTCTGTTTTACGACTTGTATTTCTATACAAGTAAATTGTACAATTTAGCCTTCATTCCTTATTAGAGCGAACACACTATTTCATTTCGAGGAAGGTATTGACGTAAATTGGATAGCATTTATACGTTAAGTGCCAATTAGAAAAAATATTGTGACTGCGATCGGAATTTTTCTGCTAAATGTTCCTTGGTTACACGGATTTCTTTTAATCACATTTTTTTGGTCACTTTCGAGGGAGTTTATTCGTTCTAAACACATAATCAACGTCATACCCAAGCAACATTCACATACTTAAAATTACAGTTTTCTACAAACTGACATATGGTAACACAGTAGGTACCTTTTAGGTACGTAGCCGTGTTTGGACAATTTCCAATATTTACAGGTAATAAGACTTAATAGCGACACACTAAATTTGACAATCATCGATTTAAGGTAGGTAGTAAATATAAAAAAAAACATTGTAACGAATTTTATTAGCAAAAAACAGGTAAGTACCTACACATACAATTTTAAATCTTACAAAAAAACAAACCGCTGAATCCAAAAAAGCCTAGCAATAAAACAATAAAACAAAACCTGACCACAAAATGAATTCGAAATTACTAAACGAATAACATCAACAAGCTCATTTCATAGCGGGAAAGGGCGGAAAGTTCCAGATAATGCTCGCTAACTATGTAAGAAGAGGCCGAAAAAAGCATTTCTTTTCATTCAGAGTGACGAGACGACGAAAACAAGGAAGGAAAAATAAATAATGGAGCCCAATTAACTAAGAAAGAGGGAGCCGATGGAATACAGACAGTGGGTGAGACAATTCCGGGACAACGGTAGTATATTAATGCGGATGATGTGTCACATTAGTGTCGTTAGGGATCGCTCGCTACCGCTTGTAGCGGTGATGCCGAGCGATTAAGAGATCGGCGGTCACAATCTATATGTCGGCGGCCGATTGTAAAATCCGCCAGATCACGAAATTCCTAGGCATATCGTGAAATGGCGCCATTTCATGCTGTTCAAACCATTCATCCCGACGCCGACACTTATTAATAACAGGATTCCATGAAGATGAAAGCTTATACCCATCGTCCCGGTTGAAATTCTTATGCTTTTTTATTTCAACCGCTTCACGTACCATTCTTGAGTAAAAATGACGTTCCGTGGACAGAATTTTGGGATTGTGAAGCTCAATCCAGTGGTTTGGCCCTGACTCCAACAAATGCTCGGCTATGGCTGACTTGTTTACCTGGCGATTTTTAACAGCTGCAATGTGTTCCTTGACCCTCTCAGCTATTGTTAGTTTCGTCTGTCCGATATAGGAACTACCACAACTACAATCAACCCTATAAACACCCGGTGTTTGGAAGGGAACGACATCCTTGGGTGTCCTAATATGCCTCGCGACTTTGGACAAAGGCGTGTACACCACCTTGATGGAATACTTACCTAAAACGGCTCCAACTTTGTCCGTCACTCCTTTCACATAAGGCATATATGCAGGCTGTCTAGCTACATCAGGATATCTGGTTCTACGTTTCCTTCTGGGCTGCCATTTATTCACCACATATCCGTTACGCTTTAGTACCTCCTGAACATGTCTCAACTCGTCTTCAACAAATTCAGGGTCACACAAATCAAATGCCCTATTTTGTAATGAACTCGCAACGGATTGGAGATGTCTGGGATGGTGGTGAGACGACGCGTTCAAATATCTATCTGTGTGCGTCGGCTTCCTGTAGACGGTATGTGCCAAAGAACCATCCGCCCTCGCCATTACCTTCACATCAAGGAAAGCTAATTAATGTCCCTCTTCCAACTCATAAGTAAAACTAATCTTCGTATGAATCGAATCCTGTTTGCAGTATGCTAGTTGATTTATGTTTATAGTCAACTATGTACTCAATCCTTTTGTTTAATTATTCAGACATGACCTGGAGTGTTGTGCGAATTAACTGAGCCACAATAACTAAGCTCTGGATTAATTTAATTGGCTTTCTGCTATATAACGTAGAAACATAATGTCGTGAAATGCAGAAATGGCAATGTGTGAAATGTAAATTTTGCTTTTGCGCATTTAAACAAAGTAGTTTGAGTGTAACACGATTCAAAATATACCTTCTCTCCCTCAACATGTCGTGCTGCGAGCACCAATTTAGTTCTAGTTTCACACTGGGAACAGAACTTATGTGAATTTCAAATTAGCAAACAGGTCAATTTTCATGTGGAAAAAGTTTCGACGGCAATTTGAGCAGGTACCTTAATTTTTCTGGAGGGTGACACTCTTTCACGGCCCGGATAATACTGACATGGAAATACCAACCCTGTTTTTCTTGTACACGTCCATAGAAGCTCATGTCAGTGCCTACGGGCGTGTTCACAAAAAACAGGATCGGTATTTCCACGTCGATATTATCCGGGCCGGGAAAGAGTGTCACCCAGGTCTGAAGACCTTGGTGGACAATGGTGAGGCGCAAATTAACCTATCCATCATGATCTGTCCCCAAACTAGGTGCTTACTTAGCTTTGCTTAGGTGCTTGACTGTGTAAAACGTGCCGCGAGACGGGCGCAGGCTGAAAATCAGCGCCGCCGGTTGTCGACCGGCAGCATGTGTATGCTGAGCTTGAGCCTATTGCCACATATTTGTAACGTGTCTGTTGTTTTTTATTTTTGTATTTTGTTATGTTCATTGTGTTTTTTTTAATGTGTCAATAAATGTCTTTTTATTTTTATTTATTTTATTTTTATTTATTAAATTTCTCACGTACTTCTATCACGGACTGAGCTGGTGCTCCGTCTTCTATTGACGCAACGTCACAGAGGTATTGTAGTTGCACTCTGCGTATAACAGTACCAAATTGAGATAATCTCTAGCCTCAAATAGTGGCGTTATTAAGCAAATTAGTTTAAAGAGTGTGATATAATAATTGTGACTAATTGTCATTGTAATAATTATCGATGAAACAAATAGGTTGCAAAACAAAAACATTGTCAATGCACCCACTTTATGTCATCCATCAATAACGTCACCAAGTTACTACTTATTGTTTATTAATTAGGTCAAAGTGCGGTTATTGACCTTGTCAGCTGTTAGGGTTGAAACTACAGGACTCGAAAACGGCTAAAACTATTTAGGCATAGTTTCTGGAGAAAAATATAGGTAGTAGTACTAAAAATGCATGTGTATAGAGAGATGTAGATATTTAAAAAAAAAATTAACATTGCCTTTATACAAGTATCTCAAAGTTTGTCAATTGTGTTTTGTTTATTTTCTTTTGTACAATAAAGAGTTTACATACATACATACATACATACATACATTGTGTCAATGTTAATTTTTTTTGAGACCGGTAGGATTGCGCTTAAATATTTAAGTTGTAATTAATGATTGGATACGCAATTACGAGTATAAGGAAGACCCTTTGTCCTGACTGTTGAGAATAAAAAAATCATGTTCATATTTTTAAAAATTGCCTCCAGAGTACGGTCACGTGTATTAAGGCCAGCGATAATTGCGATAAGTGTCCATTTAGGCGTTTAAAACGTTTATGAAAAGAGTTTATTGCAGTAGGTAGGCTGGGCTGCGAGTAGGTAAATGAAAAGTGTATTTTTTAATAACAGGTACTTACCTAGGTAAAGAAACTCTAGCATTTATCTACGAATAATAATTCTTTAGAAACGTAAATCAGACGAGTAAATCTCGGCTCTAGCATATATACGTACCGTGGTGGGCGGGACTTGAAATAAGTATGAACATTGCGGCACGCCAGTTCGCTTTGACTACTACTACTTGCATTGCCATCCAAACTACTTACACACATCAAAAAAGTCTTGGGATAGGTACTCATTATCCCTAGACAGATGTTTTGACTCAGTAGTACAGTGAGCAACAAAGATATGAATACAGCCATAGTGAAAAAAATATGTATACACGACCTTAATGTTCAGGCAATAAAGTCCTGTTGGTATACAAATTTTTGGCACTTCAAACGTATGTATATTTTTGTTGCTGTCTGTACCTAATATGTCTACTTATATTGAAATGTTCAAACGTTTTCGCGTGCTCTGCCTACCCCATTTGGGAATACAGGCGCGATGTTTGTGTGTGTGTGTGTGTGTGTGTGTGAAATGTTCAAAACAAAAATTATCCCTAGACACTTCTGATGAGTGTACATATCCGTACTAGGCGATTGGATCAGTAAGTACTTATTAGTATTAGGTTCAATTCGGGTTGCAAGATTTCAGACCTAAACTGGCTTGTAAAAACAAATACCTACAAATGGTTATAACAACAATAACCAATAAGCAAAGTTAATAAGTAGCATTTTATATTTCTTATTAATATGTAGTGCAAACTGTTGTAGCTATTGTAATATTTTTGTCCTTTATACAATGCAGTTTGTTTTCCTAAAATAAATAACTAAGTAATAATTTAATAAAATAAATACTCACTAAAGATATAACGAGGCGATAAATATTTCAACTATAGCAAAACAAAAAGCAAAACAACAGAGCTAATTCGCTGCGAACGTGTTCCAGCCGAGCCTCACTCGATAAACGTCAACGACTCTAATAACCGAATATAACACGTACTCCGACACAAAAATGGAGACGCAACAAAATCATTTACCACGGCGGCAATAAAGAGGAAACAAAGCTTTTCTATTAGGGTCTAATCTCGAGAACGGGCCGAATGGGCCCCCAGCCATAATTCCATCCAATAATCCTTTACGATGAAGAGTTGAATAAGCGTCTGGCGTGTTATGGCATATTCTGAACGTCGTTTCCTTAATAATTTGTCTCCGACGAAAGCCTGCGGCGTTACCAGCGGTTCTCGTGCAAATACGCGACGAGTCAGACGGACGAGGCCCATGCTAACCAGGTCAATGTCACAAGCTATTGCCGAGCTCAAGCTTACGTAATTATTAAAATACTTATTCGAAGACATTGTTTGTAAATTTCATTCATTAGTTAAACTAAATTTTAAATGATAATTGATTATGACATACCTACTCTTGCCTGCACGCATGACATAATCAGTTAGGTACACGACATAATTTTACTTTTTACGTTGTAATATTACTTTTAACTACTATTTTATACTGTCGACAAAAATACTGATATTATATACGATGGTTATCAGATATAATACAACTTTTATTTACTCCAGCACTAATACAAGTTTCTTTTAAGCTTGTATATCCATGTTATTGATTTGAATTAGATAGATCTCTTTTGATAGAAAGGCTAAACAAACAAGTCGGTCATCTGGTGTTAAGTGATCCTAATACCCATGGACACTAAGTTAGGAAGATTTCCAGTCTAGAGAAAGAGCCTAAAGAAGATAGACTACTCGTATCCCTCATGTAGTAGTGTACTATCTTACTCTCCAAACTGGACTATAGCAGCACAAATTACTTAGTGTTGGTAGCGACTCTGACGGATCTTGTACAAGGTCCTGTTAACCGCAAACAGTGCACACAGAACGCGTCAGGTACATATATTTTATTCCAGTATTTTATTAAAATTCAATCAAACGATTTCTGCGTATCTTTAAGGAAAAAGGTAAGAGAAGCGATACGGTTGAGAAGCGCGCAGTTAGAGCTGCTTTCAAATCGCGCCAGCCGGGACCAACTCGGCAACTCGTAGCGAAATAATTCACAGTGTTTTGTTTACGCCGCAACCTTTGTGTAAATCGAGAAACGTTGTTAGGCGAGTCGGGAGAGAAAAGGGCTGGGCCGGGCGAGTCGCGGGGTAGGCGTAGGGTAGTGGGGTAGTTGGGTCAAGGGTCACTGGATCCTCTGCCGGGGCACGGACGCGCCTAAATATACATTTAGAGATAACGATAACGGCCCATTCTAGCCTTATTACCGTCCGATATTGGATCACTTATCACGAGGACAGATCGCCATTGATGTACTGCAATTATTTTGCTTATGGGTAGCCTATTGTTTTGTAGTTATCATTTTATATTACGCCAATTGTAAGTACATATCCTAATTTTACTACAGTATAACTTTCACAGAACTAATTTTCATATTTCTTTTAACATTCAAAATTTTGTATTGTTAAAGCATATGGTTGAGTTACGAACGTACTACGGACTTCAAATTGTTAAAGTTCAATGAAAAATACTTTATGTTATTTTATCAATACTGAATCACTTATCAGAATTTGTATGGTGCCTTTAAATCATCTTGAATTTATTGCACGACCCTATTAATTCCTCAAAAAGCCAACAACGTGGCGTATTTTACGAACGTTAATGGGCAGCGGTGATGCTTACCATCGGGTGACCCGCCTGCTCCATTTCCCCTAGATTTCCCCCTAACTTATAAAAATATCTGTTCTTATATGAGCGGGGCAGCTAACGCCTTCTTAAGTTTATTAGATCTCTTTCAGAGTTTCGTTTTGAAAATATCTATCCATCATATTATTTATAAAAAAAAAACACTATGAGTTTAGCTTCCGATACTGCGCCTAAAACAAATTCATCCGCTGGGATTTGACTAACTATAATAAATAGGCAGCTACGATGTTTTACCGAAAATATCACGTATGGCATAGGCTAATCGTTTCTCTTCAAAAATAAATATTTATCCACATAGATCATTTTTAAACTCGGCGCATAACACGGAGTTTAAAATCGTCATGGACATAAAGCAGCGCACACACGGCCGTGATAAAGTAAAATTGTGGTTTGTGCCGCGAACGTGGCTCGATATCAAATATTTATTCGGCTGCGCGCGGGAAGCTTCGCCCATGGTCGGAAATGTAATAAAATGTTATTTCGTAACAAAATAACAGTTTTAGTGAGCAACATTCGGATACCAATAATGTTTGGGTGTTAAAAAAGCGATTTTGACATCGTTTTGATGTTGTGAATCCTACCTTAACAGTTGATCTACCACATTTTTTGCTCAATCAGCTGGTAGCGCCAATAATATATTAACAAACTTGTACAACTTAGAGATTTTCAAAAACGAGCCCTTTTCTTTTATCAACGCCCCCGTTGTTTTCCGTCGAGTGACGCGCCTGCTAGGCTACTACGAAACTCGAAACTCGAATTTCGTATCGTACCGTCCCTCTCGCTCTCGTATTAAATCAGTGGGACCGCATGAAACGAACTTTGAGTTTCGAGTTTCGTAGTAGCCCAGCAGTACGTTTACCCTATCACGTCGTATGAAAAGCGTAGCGTTGGCGTGTTTGGATATTCTTAAAAAAAAAACTACAAATTTTTTAAATGTAAAAGTTTGTACGTGAGTTCTTGCGCGCGTGCGTTTTTCACTCCTTCATGCTAAAACGACTGTACGCCTGGAATAGAATAGAATATAATAGAATAGAATAACATAATTAACTACTTTTTATCCCGATATTCCCACGACATTGGAATAAAATACCAAAAAAACTACTACAAAAACCGGCCAAGAGCGTTTCGGACACGCCCGATATAGGGTCCCGTAGCCATTAGGAAAAAATTAAGTAATATTTTTCTAAGGATTTCGTATTTTGTACGGAATATTCCAAGTTTAGGTATATTTTATACCTTAGGCTGCTATTTACTCTTAAACTACTAATAATTCTCAAGAAAACTTAACCGTTATAGTTTTTTCTTGTACCTAAGTTTGATATACTTACTACCATCCTGAATTTGGACTGGACGCTCGACTTTAATGAAAATTTGCACTTCAAAGTTGAATATTTTGCAAAGAAATCACTGAATCGAAAAATCGTTGTTACAACCCCCTAACTAATTAGGTTTTAAAATACCTATCCAACGGTACCCCACACTACAAGGTTGGATGAGAAAAAAAAATCACCCCCACTTTACGTATATGGGGGGTACTCTAAAAAAATGTTTGTTTTAATTTTTAATACTACTATTTTGTCGGCATAGTTTACATATGTATTCGTGCAAAATTACAGCTTTCTAGCATTGATAGTCCCTGAGCAAAGCCGCGGACAGACAGACAGACAGACATGGCGAAACTATAAGGGTTCCGTTTTGCCATTTTGGCTATACACGATGTAATTTTTGGGAATGCCCACGAGAAAATTAGCTAAATTTTGGAATTAAAATTCAAGTTGATACTTACTAGAGCTAACGCATGCGAAGTATAATAAGTGAAAGCTAACACTCGTAGTTAAGATAAATAGATGAAGTATAAGAAAAATGACAGTGATTTATCGAGTGTTAAACATGAAATAATCCGACGTTCTGAATCTAGGCCACTCCCGAACTCCCGAACAAGATTCAAGGACCAAGAACATCCAATAACGACGCCCAATGCCTGAATCGATGAATAAAATAACCTTTTCTGATTTGTTTACCTGAATAGCGTCTCAGAATAAAATCAGTGTGATAAATAAATCCCCTTGAGGAGTGTAATATCGACCTAAATTTAGCTAGAGACAAAATCCGATCATCGACAGAAGAAAATTGTTGTTGTCAGCTTTTTATGGGCTATCTTTATCCGTATTCGACTGAAATTGTATTATCATTTCAATGTAAGTAAATGGCGTAAAGCTGTACTTTCCGAGAAGGCCGAAGAAAGAAAGCAGACAGCCGGTGAAATTACTGGCACTTGAGGTATCCCATCTTAGGCCTCTAGGTTGGCAACTCAACTGCAATACCCCTGGTGTTGCAGATGTTTATGGGCGGTGGTGATCTCTTACCACCAGGAGCCCCACTTACTCGTTTGCCATACAGTCGAATAAAAAAGTTTAAGTTTCCAAGAAAATTAGAGAAAAATGTAAAGGCTAAATGTGAAGTTGAAATACTTATGGACATTGTATATTTACCGAAACTCAAAAGAACTTTTTAGCGTAGCAGGCTAGCAGCTAACAACAAGTTGTTTTAGCCATATTTACGTTTAAGTAATTTAATACATAGTAAATATAAGGTTACAACATACCTAAATGCAATGGAAAGTCTGCCTGTTCGGTTTATCTTCCCAATGGACCCAATACAAATATTGAAAAAAAATGGTGTACACCAGTAGCGTACAGCAAGTTTGATGTTATGCATACTTAGAAAAAGATAAAGCTGACTTATAATCCCATAAAAACAAATCCCTCGCGAATGCCAGTGAGTAATAATAAAAAGTTAGCCAAGGCGCTAATAAGCTCTACGTACCTAATTACTGGTGTTGAGCGTAACAAAATGCCGGTCACGGCGCGCAATATTGCCTTCATAATAAGCCTCTCCTGGATGGCCTACATATTTCCATTCCCGCCACGTTCGAGGCTCCTTTATTTTTAGACAAAATCTGCTTTGCATATCGGTTTTTACACTAAGCACTGAAATTAAACTGAAATCATAACCTTAAGAGCACATCAGAGCGGATTATTACCTACTCCGTTTCTCAAATAAACTAGATAATTGCTAGAAAATTATATTACGACGCCTTTGTAGTGTTTTAGGTACTTTAGCTATATATTCTGCTATTTCTTAAACAAATAATTAATCAATTGTTATTGTTACTATTGTTAGCAATAAAAATAAATACTGTTTAGGTATACTAATTGACCTAGTTTAAAAACAAGCAGAGCTTGTACTATGGGTACGACAAGACAACAAATAAATTAGATAAATGAATACTTAAATATATGTTAAACATACAAGACTCGAGAACAAACACTAGTTTCCTTCATACATAATTATCTGTTCCGAGCAAGGATTGAACCCGGACCCTCTCAGTCTTTCCGGTCGTCAACGTACGAATACATTGCGATGCACTCGCTATTCATCTTGAATGCCTTTTATTCCTATTCTGTATTATTTTAGATAGCAACCTGGTGCCCCTGGTGTTGCAGGTGTCTATGGGCGGTGGTAATCTCTTACCATCAAGTGACCCACTTGCTCGTTTGCCATCCAGTCAAAAAAAAAACCTTTCATACATTACTCTCCACTGTGTCAAAGTAAAGTTAATTAAACCTTTAAAACTTAGCTAAAGTGTAACTTTGTCTTTTACGTTTTAATTCCCTTTTATTTCCCAGGTTCTAGCGTAACAAGGAGCTAATTCAGCGTTCACGTGGGAACAAGGAAACCCAGTTAAGTCCCATTTTGAACATTAGGTACCGAGCGCAAACAAGTCTGTGAACTTGTTCTCAGGAGCGGAGTCACACGGGGCGATTTTATTGCCAATGGGACCTCTGGGACCTCTGCTAAGGAAGCGTTGTGAGCGAGATGGTATTCCGTCTAGTGTGCTGCGCTCGTGTGCCGCTTTGTTATGGTTTTATTGGGTTTATAGTAATACCTGCATCGCTTGCTAAGCGAGTGAAGTACGCAGTGAATGCAGCGTCACGTTTCTTGGCATAAGTCATGTAGTACGTACCTAAAGGTAAAAGTTGCTATAGATACGTAGAAAAGTTAAGAACCCCTCTTGCATATTATATACTGCTCATAACTCTATTCTCTATTTTGAACATCAACTTATCGATACGGGCACATTACTAGGAAGTATAAGCAAAAGGAGTTTTGTAAAGTTTTTAACTTATATTTTATGTTTATTTGATTTTGAGCTAAAGCATTTTTATCCCCCATGCGAAAAAGGGGTGTTACTGGTTTGACGCTTGTGTCTGTCTCACTGCCTGTGCAATCGTAAGTCTCAAACAAAAGGACCGATTTCGATGCAGTTTTTTACGTGAAAGCGAGTTTCCTTAAGGTGGTTCTTAGCTATGTTTGATGAAAATCTATTCAGCCGTTTTAGAGATATTCAAGTTTGAAATTACAATGTCGTGTTTACATTTTACTTTTCTAAGTTGGTAAAAATTATAAGTTAAATCTAGAAACAGCCGGAAATCAAGATTATTAACTTATGGTAATTATAAATATGAAAGAACCTTTGTTTCTTTATAAAATTCTGCAATAGTTAATGCTTTTTGCCCGTAATACTTTATTCTGGGATGTAGAGCGCTCGGGAAAGATTTAGGTCATATTGTAATTACACTATACACGTGCGCTGTACTTAAATGTAGCGGATCTCTCGAGGCTTAACTATTAATATTATATTAAAATTACTAAAAGCTAAAAGGTTACAGTAATGTATTTTTGTCTTAAAACAAATATTAACTGACTTGAAATTAGCATTAAATTATAAATTAAATACAACCATTTACCATGTTTAAGATTAAATGTTTTTTTCATATGTACAATTATGTATTAATATGATTATGAAATAAAGAATTAACATTAAAAAAAGTTTAAATGATACACTGATTCATTACATTTTTCTCATATTTTCACTCCCAATTTCTTCAATCTACTTGTCAAAATGTCCGGAGTTCATTAAAAGTAATATCCCGTGCACACTAATATCCCGCAGCAAAAATATTTCAATGATAGGAATAGAATTGACCATTCTATGAGCATTCTAGCGATTGTTACATTTCAGGTAAAAGCTCACAAAAACAGAACATTCTAGCGAGCACTCTGCCGGTGTTCTAGCGAGCATTCAAATGAAACGGCGGTAAATTTGTTTCGAGCTTTTTGCCGAGCATTTACTAGGGGGCGTTCTCTAGACTGGTCGTGTAAATATTCGTAGAAATGATTGGCTCCGTTCGTTGTTCAATTCGATCGATAAATTAAAAAACGACGAATGCTCGATGTTCTGATTACAAGTGAATGCTCAAGTTTATCAGGACCTTAATGGGATGAAATTGAAAACAATCAGATGAAAAAACAAGCCGCGGTGGCCTAGTGGTTTGACCTATCACCTCTCAAGCAGAGGGTCGTGGGTTCAAACCCCGGCTCGCACCTCTGAGTTTTTCGAAATTCATGTGCGGAAATAAATTTGAAATTTACCACGAGCTTTGCGGTGAAGGAAAACATCGTGAGGAAACCTGCACATACCTGCGAAGCGATTCAATGGTGCGTGCGAAGTTCCCAATCCGCACTGGGCCCGCGTGGGAACTATGGCCCAAGCACTCGGATCTTGTTCTGAGAGGAGGCCTGTGCCCAGCAGTGGGACGTATATAGGCTGGGATGATGAAAAAACAGTTAAACAATGAAACTCACTCATAATATTAGTTAGTTATTAGTTTAGCTCGACATGTTTCAGGCTAGTCCGTAGACCTTAACTTGATTAAGGACGTGAGTTTTCCGGGTCCATATCATTTGATATCAATTTTGGAACGTTAACATATCGCACCATTTACTATTTGCCACAACAAAACTTGTAAAACTCCGTCATTGAACTTCACGTTCCTACACTCTATTCAAATTACATAACTGAATTAAAATTGCGCAAGTAACTAGCATATTATTATGCAGAGTAATTTATTCAAACGGAGCTGCAAAAGAATTAATTACTAACAGACTGGCGACTCGACTGCAAACTAAAGAATTCCAGAAAGTCACAGCAGCCGGCAATTCACATTTTGGCTTTAGTTTAATGAAGTTTAACTCGAATTTATGATTTATGTTAATGATTATTTTTGTTGCTGCTGGAAATGTCACTATCATTATAAATATAGTATTCTAGATTTAAGTGGAAATTCTTTCATTTGAGATAAACTTACTGCTAGGTAGGTATTTATGGCTCTTAATTTAGTCTGCCTTTTTACCACACATCATTGTAATACTTAGTAAATTTTGAATGAATTTTAAAAAGCAAACAAAAAAGGAACCAACTTAAATAATTATACTGCTAATCTTACGCCATTTCCTAGCACTACAGTTAAATTACAACAAGGACACGTGGGTCAAATTGTGACACTTGTTCTATCAATTTAATCTAAAATATTGACTTGAACTTAAGTTGATTCGATTGAAGTTAGAAGAATAGTTAGGTATAAACAATACAGAGGTTTTTGTATTGTCTAGTAAACATAAACTCGTCAAGTCCTTATTTAACAACATAAACACTGATACGCTCAGCTAATTTATGCCAACAGGCTTCAGGCCTTAGCCCTGGCCTTGCTGAGCCAACGCAACGCTCGCCAGCCCAGTTGCATTATCGTTTTCCCACGCCACAACCTTGCGGATACAGAGCGACTAAAGCTCGATTACCAAACCACTCAATACCACCTCATTAAAGATGATTAATTTGAGCGATGTTGTTTTCATTGATGGATGTGTTACAGTCGATATAATTACGATTAGTGTCGTTTAATTGTGATTATATAAGTTGAGGTAAAGAATGTTGTTAAAAATAATATATTTATATTACTCACGATCGCATTCACTGTCTTTTTCTACCTTCATCGTATATTATATACCCTTGAACAGAAGAAAGTGGTGAATATTCGATTGTGGTTCCAAGTGCATTAGACAATAATATACCTACAGCCTCTGGCTATGTATTCTATGGCTTGTGGGCAACTTAATATGGTATTGCGGAGTTCAATTCACTAGTCTAGGATAGATAAAAAAGCCATCGTATCTTAGTGGTTCAGTTTATACCTTCTCAAGCAGAGGTCCATGAGGATTCGGATTACGTTTAAAATTTACCATGAGCTTTTCAGCGGAGGAAAAAACCGTGATAAAATAATTCTATAGAGCATGAAAAGTTCGCGATTCGCACTGGACCGTAAGAACATAGCTCATGTTCTCTCAATCTGAGAGTCTTGTCCAGCAGTGAGACGCGTTATAGCCCAAAGATATAGTTCTCTATCTAGTGACTAACCTGAGTCGTGGTGTGCCGAAGGCGAGGGTGCAGAGAAGGCGCTGCAGCCGGCGGCACGCCGCGCCAGGCCGCCCAGCTCGGTCACTGCACACAATGAAATAAAATCATTTTAGGGTTCCGTTGTCTTACAAGGAACTCTAGTTTCGCCATGTTCTTCTCTCTGTTCACGACTTATGACTAACTTAGAGGCTGTTAGTCTAACAGCCTCTAAGTTATTCATAAGTCGTGAACAGAGAGAAGCTGTAACTTTGCATTGACATGTTAAACAAGTGAACAAAGTGGTAAAATAAAATTCTATAAAATAGTATTTTGTTCTATACGTAGTCTCCACTTTTTCCTCGTTTAAATTTATAGTATGTATATGTTGTATCGTTAGAAAGGATATTAAAAAAATATGGTTTGCGCGGACCATTTTTCGATTCAAGACACAAAAATGAATCTGATATTTTTACATTTTTACCTAATTGGTTTCACAAATGTTTAGGTACACGACACCACGTCAAATAAACATTTTTAATCATAATGTGATATAATAGGACCAATCTTAATTTTCTGTAACAGATTAAATAAAGAATATTTTCGGATTTTCCTTTTAAACGTAATCAAATCACAGAGGATAATCTCAACTTGAGAATCCTTTCGAGCTATTAAATACGTCGAGTTTGATGTAAAAGTGTACAATAAAGACGTGATAATTATGTTTTATCGCATATCAGAGTTGTCATATCCCACGGCAAATAAGAGAAAAAGTGTGAAGCTGTATTCGAGTGTTCGGCTTTCATGATTAACTCGCCGATCCGCCGCGTAGTGTTTCCATTTTCCTGGTATTTCACTGAGGGAAGCTGAGAAACGTTGAAACGAGTTTTCACAGCGAGATAACAAATAGGCCACGGCCGCTTAGTCACTAATAAACGCGCATTACTGAAATGGGATTCCGCTAAGCTATGAAAATTAAATGGTCTGCTCTCAAATTTAAATTATCCCGAGATGAAAATTAAATAAAACTGGCGCGGCCTGTAAACTTTAACCTCGATTCGGATGAACTTTTCTGTATGGCTAAATTTCCCCGGTGGCCATGCGAATTGTACACAGATCTATTTTAAACGCGGTGCCGTTTTGCCATTTTAGCGCGCGTTAAAACCTGCCTTTGTGCGCGGAAACAATGACACCTACGCCACATTTGTGTCGTTTAATAATTAAAACTGCCTTCTAATACAGGATCCTTAAAAACCGATCAGATAACCAAATGAAAAATGAATATTATTTTTATGTAGGTAAGATAAAATATATTCAAGTTGATAATATGCCCAAAGACATCTGTTCAAAGTAATATTATATGGAAAAAAATGTAATCAAACATAGAAATTAATTAGGATAAAGAATTAACCTAGCAAATCAAAGAGGGAACGCTGCTAGCATCTTCAGAACCTTGCTTAAGGGGTCTGGTTTAAATCAATTCTTTTAGTTTTCGTTATTATTATTATTTGACTTTTTATGTAGGTATTTTACGTTTAGGTTAGTTTTATTTGAATTGATATGTACTTACCTATTCTTTTCTGTTCAATGTAAATAAAATTTACTAGAAAAAAACCAAACATGGATAACCTCGAACAAACTTCTTTATGCGTCATCCGCGTTATTTTACTAGAATACTCGTATTTTATTCCATAAAAAATAAAACTTCATTCAGCCCCTTGAATGGTACACTTCGTTCGATACCTACAAGGGATTTAAGACTACTCGGAATGTTCGTGAAAATTAAGACTAGAACAGCAAATGGAATAAAAAAAGTATTCGCAAGATAGAACGCGTAAACCTATTTTAAATAAAGCAGTCGTTAATATCAACAACACCTGGCAGATCATATCAACGTTCAAGTCGAATTAAGATTAATCATCTGAATTAAACGTAGATTAGCTCGCAGAGACTGAGATGTTTCAACAAAATTGAAATTCGGCTCAGCGAAACTAAGCAACATTTAAATTAACAACACAATGCCCTTTCTTTGGAGTTAAATTCTAACGAACTTATCCAATTTACTTCACCGTTGTCAGTTAGCGAGTTTAACTTAGATAATGACTCAGAATCTTTCCTCATAAAATCTTATTTGGGTTAAAAATCTTGCTAACTTATCCGTAGAAATTAATTGGATGAAGTTGTATAATAGGATGGAATATCAAACAGGGCCGATAATGCTGATTTGGAATCTGGTCCGACGGTTGCTTAGATAAGGGGCGGCTATTTAATAACGTCGGATAGCAGTTGGATCGCTGCCATTGGTCCGAGGGGTGCAACTCACAAGGAACGGCGGGCGTTTATGTCGACGACATTATATCTCGGCGTTAACGTCATTACGCGCCTGGTTCCGTGATAGCTGACAACATGTTGGACGATGAACTAGAGTAGCATCGTTAGGAACTTCGTTGGTATTGGATGCGATTAAAATGTATGGATGGGCGGGCAGTCAGCAGTTGCGGTTAAGTTGCAGTTGAAATATAGTCCGTTTGTACTGGACCTGTTCTTAGAGATTTTAGCCATATGCCGGCAATAACCAATACCGTAGGTATTCGAGAAATGTAGTCTGGTCTGCTATTTGGTGTAAAAGGATTCTATTTATAACTTTTTCTTGGCTGCATTGCATATGGCTAAACTCTATTAGAACTCTAAGGTCCAGTGCAGTTTGCATGCAGAACGGAACTGCAATGAAAATGTATGGGTAGTCAGCAGTTACATTGCAGTTGAAATGCAGTTTTCACTGGCCCTAAGATTGAGTAGAAATTTAAATGCTATTTTACTATACCTATTGACACTATGATGTTAAATGCGCAGCGTGTGTGTAATTTTAACCTAATACTGGTGCTACACGGTCTTGATGTATATATTGAGTAAAGAAATAACTCGACCTATAAATGTGAGTTGAGCAGTTTAAATTTTAGTTGTCATAAATGGCGTTTTACGACAATTTAAATAGTATAATCTGTTAGCATTTAGCATCTTTCCTAGGTTTAAGTACCAACTGCATTTCGCAAAATTTTAAATACCTACGCCGTTTTTTTAATATTTAACCTAAAAATCAGCCTTTATTTAACCCTTTTAAAGGTTGATTTAGAAAAAAAACCACGAGTACCACATTTTTTTTTATTTACAATAGTTAGAACACGAAATTTGACATCTGTGGTTACTATTTTCCATACTAAACTTCATCCCTTACTATACCCCTTTAGGGGTTGAATTTCCAAAAACCGGTCCTTGGCGCTCGCGCTAAACGCTACGCAAAATAGCTCTTAGTCTCAATACTTTGGACTGTGCGTTAATTTGTTAGTCAGTCAGTCATTAAATCGGCTTTTATATTTATCAACACTTAAACAACAGTCAATAGGTCATCTATTTGAAGGTGCTATAAAATACCTAGTACTTAAAATTATAGTTACGAAACGAACTTGTAGGTAGATATATAACATCTTGCTTCCGCGCCGGTGCACGCACTACGACTTATATGAGCGACGTTGATAAATTACTAACATGAATTAACCTGTTGTTTTAGAACAATAAACATAGTATAATTTACTTACTCATTTGTTTTACTAGTTGGCTCATTGCTTTACTTATCGTACAAAGGTTTACCTATCGCTCTTTTTATTTACTATTGCACGCGACTTCGCGTATCCCGTGGGAACTTTGCGATTTTCCGTGATAAAAATGACCTATTCTTAGAATCTTAAACTATGTCAATACCAAATTCCATCGAAATTAGTTCAGCGGTTAAAGCGTGAAAAATTTGCATACAGACAGAAAGATTTACTTTCGCATTTTAATGATATTATTATGGATTATTAAACTTGCGGTTTTCGTATGTAGGTTTGTCCTCGAAAGTCGAGTTTCACTAAATTCTAGTGATCTAATTGCCCAAGGATGACAATGCAAGTACAGTTAATAAAAAAGCTTGTATTAAAAAAAAACTTATTTGTATTTGACCCGGCACTCTTGACTTGCGGCTACGATGCACTCCTTACTATAATGGCTACATCTCGAATTGCATCCCTGACATACTAATTTGCTACTGTAAAGAATTTCCTCGATTTTTTGTCTGTAACCTAATTTAAGCTTGTTCATATAGATAGACAGTGCTTTGAACCAGTTTTAGAATCGATTTTGTTTCTAAGATGGGTGTTTAGACCTAGCTTAGCAACTGCAATCCCGTACCTACAAATCTAAAAAACTGTTTGATTATCCAACCATATTTCTCTCTTTTTTTAATACATATTCTCTAAAAAGCTCTTAATATTTTATGTAATAGATATCTGTGATGCCGTCTGGTAATAGAGGTGAGACATATTTACTAGAATAGGTTTTTGGAATAGGTTTTGGCTTGGACGCGTGAGTACGCGTTCCCGCCCGCGATTCTTTTAGCGTACGAGTATTTAGGAGTACGGCGGCTGACACGTTCCGCCAACTTGAAAACAAGCTGATATGTACACTTTTTAATTGAAAAATTTATATAAATTGCTGACAGTCCTAAGCCTGTATGAAGTATGAACGGAAGTTTTTAATCGGTATTTAATATAAGTAAATATTAAAAAAAATATGAAGTGTGAAGACTGAACTGTGACGTGGAATTCGATTCGATTTTGTTCGATAGTATTCGTAATACTACTAAAACTAGTACGATGTATACGCAATCACGGGAACGTATTTACGGGAATCATTTTGTTTACGCAATGAGTCAATTGAGTTAAGTACTCGTAGATAC
Organism: Choristoneura fumiferana; assembly: GCF_025370935.1. Lineage (NCBI taxonomy): Eukaryota > Metazoa > Arthropoda > Insecta > Lepidoptera > Tortricidae > Choristoneura > Choristoneura fumiferana. The sequence continues at coordinate 9,462,525 of NC_133478.1, forward strand.
TCGTGGACCTAGTCTTTGGATCTAGTCTTTTTGTGGACGCGTACTCGCAAGACTCAGTCCGCGTTTTGCCTAGTACGTCTCACCTCTATCTGGTAATTCAAACAAAATAAACAGAGCGAGACATTTCAGATAGATACATGCATGACACATGAATATGAAATAACAAACTTATCATAGAGCCATGAAATAGGTCCCTTAGTAACCAATCTATTTCGTAACCAAAAACTATAAACTTTTGTTGCTTATTTACTAGCTGTTGCCTGCGACTTCGTCTGCGAAGAATTCGTTTGTTCAGCACATTTTCCACTATCATATGACCAAGATCGCTGGGATAAATACAATTTCCATATCAAATTTAATCTAAATCGGTTCAGACTTTATTATATAATACAATAAATAGTAAATAAATAAATATCATGAGACACGTGACACTAATTGACGTAGTCCCAAACTAAGCAAAGCTTGTAGGTACCTACAGCCAAATATGTGGTCTACCACCATAAAGTTGATAATCGTTTGCATGTCATAAAACAATAATTCCAATAGACGTATGAAAATGAAAACGAAAAATGAAAATGAAAAATGAAAAATGAAAATGAAAAATGAAAATGAAAATGAAAATGAAAATGAAAATGAAAATGAAAATGAAAATGAAAATGAAAATGAAAATGAAAATGAAAATGAAAATGAAAATGAAAATGAAAATGAAAATGAAAATGAAAATGAAAATGAAAATGAAAATGAAAAAAAAAATGAAAATGAAAAATGAAAATGAAAATGAAAATGAAAATGGAAAATGAAAATGAAAATATCTTTATTTAAATCAACAATGATTGATTGACGACCAGATGGCCTAGTGGTTAGAGAACCTGACTATACGAAGCTTGAGGTCCCGGGTTCGATTCCCGTGTCGAGGCAGATATTTGTATGAAAAATACGAATGTTTGTTCTCGGGTCTTGGGTGTTTAATATGTATTTAAGTATATATCTATCTATATAATTATATTTATCCGTTGCTTAGTACCCATAACACAAGCTTTGCTAAGCTTACTTTGGGACTAGGTCAATTGGTGTGAATTGTCCCGTGATATTTATTTATTTATTTATAATGATTCCACTACTTACTCAGTACTCACTATTGACATTTGGACTTACTGCTACTATGTCTGTAAACTTGAAAGTTCGAATTTAGTGACATATTCATTTGATAGGAACTTGTTTAAAAAGTGATAGACTACTTATTTGGCTGATGATACTATGGATATTAGGCAACGGATAAACATACTAGATAAATACATATTAAACATCCAAGACCCGAGAGCAAACATTCGTATTATTCATACAAATATCTGCCCCGGCCGGGAATCGATCGAACCCGGACTTCAAGCTTCGTAGTCAGGTTCACTAACCACTTGGCCATCCGGTCGTCATATCTACAATAATAAACATCTCATCATTTATAATATTGGCAGGATAGAATAGAATAGGATTAGTAGGATGAGATAGGATAAGTTAATTTTTAAGCCAGTGCCGTTGCATCTTAAACAAATGACGATTATTCTACAAATTTTATACAGCCGTCGTCGTCGCCGCATTGTTATGTTAATGTTTATCTCACGTACAATTGGTTAAACAACGTTATCCGATGAGTGCATAACATGTGAGATTACATTAATGACAGTTATAATTTCCTAGTGGAATTGCCATTTTGGGCTAAGATCCTGCATCGACATCCGCGCCTGGCTCTATGCCAACTCGTCATATTTCGACTTCGGCTGTTTCCTTCCAAACATCGTAAGTTATCAAAAGATATACTCTGAAACCAACCTTATGTAGAACGAGACATAGTGGCTTTTGTTAAAACACAATTGGGGGGATATTCGTGGCAGGAGAAGTCAAATCAACTGACTTTGTGTTTGTACTCCCGGAGACATAAATGTCTCGCAATCTAATCACAGTACATAAATGTATCAGCGATGCTCTAATTGGGGACCGTTTAGATGACTTTTATCTTGTAGATAGGGTTGATGAAATCTGGCGCTTTAGGATGAGGATGTACATGTAGGTATATTTTATAGAAAAAACTTTTCGAATGTGGAAGGTAAAAGAAAACCTGCATTCTAACCTCCTTTGTCTCAAATAATACTTATCAATAACGTGGATTAAGATAAAAATAGAAAAAGATAGGTTTACATTTTTGCACTAATCAATGCTACATAATATGAAGATTATAGTGATAATAATGGTTATAAGTACTATACAAGAAAAACTTTATAATATTAAACCAGTAAAGTTCAAATTAAGTAATTTTGTTTCCTAAGTTCCTGAAGGGTCGTGGAAAGAAAATTTATGATATTTAAAACTTCGGTGTAAAGCGCTTGAATAAGACTAAAAATTGTTAGACGTAGGTAGGTACATGAGAGTTGGGCGAGTTCGCAGCACTGTAGTTATAACACCGGTACCGACTCATTCACAGCTCAGCCACGAATATTTGAGACGAGCAGGCGAATTTTATAAGCTTGCTATTTCCTAAAAATGGTGCGATGAGCGTCTTGCAATGAATAGAGGATTCTCGTACCTACTATCGAACCAATTAAATCGTGATCTACTGAAGTTAGAACCTTTCCACAGGAAAAGTTAGTGACATCACATTGCTCGACAAGGGAATTCATTATGAAAATTACTGTGAGAACGCTCTATGGTGGGTCAGAACAGAAATCAAATGGTGCGTACGTTGGTACCTTACTCATAGGCCATAACTAACATACTATAAATAGATGCACTGGTACTAGACCTACCTAGACTCCTAGCTCCTACCTAGCTCCGAGCTACAGCATCTGCAGCTGTATTTAAGCTAAGGAAATGCCATTAAATGTTAATTAAGATAGCGGTGGTAAAAAAAGTCGGTGCCTTAACATATTTGCTTCCATTTTTCTATCCAACTAGTATGAAAAAATGTGTTTTTTTGTGAAATGTTTTGCTCTATAAATGTTGATCTCTAACTAATAGTCTCTACCACTTGAAGGTTGACTGGCAGAGATCCCATCAGGAATAAGTTCGCCTTTGTGATTTTCCTTGTACAATAACGAGTAAAAACAAACAAACAAAAAGTGAATAAGTATATAATTTAAGCAACCGACCCTACAATATATCCGACTAATTTATTTTGTTGTCGTTTCATATTAAATCATAACTGAAATAAATGGAGATGTCCTAATAATTAAATTATTACACAAAGAATTATGATGGTACACAAGATGATAACTGAATATATTCAGGCACAACCAACGTACCTAGTACAGTTCATTAAACTCGTGTCTTTTGTTTAGATACGAATAAATCAGCCAAGCGCGTGCCTGACCACGCATACCTAAGGGCCCAGTAAGGGCCCGCTTTGAAATTACTTTTTTTTTATTAGCTTATATTGTGTCCCACTGCTGGGCAAAAGCCTTCTCTTTTTTCTTCCACTTCGTGTCTCTATTGAAATTACTTAGAATTTTAATTTCTTTAACACATTCAGTGCCAAGAACCCGCTGGCGCGTTCTCTGTTCATAGGCAGTTTTCGCTAAAAGCGGAAAAACGCTGCTACGTGCTGTTTGTGAATTATTAAAGCAAACTTTTGTAAAAGGTGACGAGTAGTTGACTATCATTAATTGTAACTAGAATTTACTAATTTATTGATCTATAGAAAACTGTAGGTTAGGCTAGGTTTGTTTTATAACAATTCTGAACAAAAAGTTATGACAAACGATACATTCTGATAGACACCCTCTGACTTTCAACAAAATTATGCAAGCCGATATGGACCCCTACGCCCTAAGACCAATCTGTGGATGATGTCAATTAAAAAGAGAGCCTATAATTACCTGGATGTGGGTGCGAATGCTGGTGTTCGACGGGCGGCTGCATGGACGACAGTGCCGACAGCGGCGTATAGCGCGCCTCGTCGTCACGGGAGCAACTCTCCTGCACAAACGTATTTACTTTAATAGGTGCACATGTTTGAGCTTCCGCTGCAAGTTACATGATGTTAATTAAACGGCTGAAAACCTTAAAGGAGTTTATTCAAATCGAGAGTAGAATCGATTTCACTATACTTTAGTGCTGTGCTCGATCTAAAAGTTACGAACGTCTTCGCCGATTAAATGTTGTACCGAGGTTCTAATTTGATAATTTAATACTGGCTGTTTTTGTGTCAGTTTGATTTTCTTCTAAAAACGGCATATTGGAATTGACTAGCACAAATTACGAGTTCACTAGAATTACTTATGCGTATATTCTTTGAAATAATTAGGGTATTTCAAAATAAATGGTGTTGGGTTTTCAGTATATTAATGAAACATCTTATTTTAGTTGGATCGCACGACTAGGTATGCAATTTATATTAAGTCATCATCATCGGCACTGGATTGCAACTCGGCACGAATTTTCAATCACACTATCTAACGTCCCAGTGCTGGTCACTCAAAGTCAAAGTCAAAATATCGTTATTCAATTTAGGCTATAACAAGCACGTATGATTATGAATGTCAAAAAAAAAAACTACCACCGGTTCGGAAAAACCTCTGTTGAGAAAAATCCGGCAAAAAACTCAACGAGGTTCACTTTCCCAGTTGCCATCTTTATTATACCATACTAGCAATACAGGCAGACAGCAAAATGGTCGATCTATTGAGCGTTAATACATATGACAACACTGGGATATTTATATCTTGAATGACGCTT
>NC_133478.1:9467294-9510794 GCF_025370935.1 Choristoneura fumiferana
GCTCGCAAGCCGTTGCAAATAACCTACCAAGCGCGAGCGAGAGGTTCGAAACATGAAAATGAAATGAAATGAAAATGAAAAATGAAAATGAAAATGAAAATGAAAATGAAAATGAAAAATGAAAAATGAAAAATGAAAATGAAATATCTTTATTTAATCAACAATGATTGATGACGACCAGATGCCTAGGGTTAGAGAACCTGACTATTACGAAGCTTGAGGTCCCGGGTTCGATTCCCGTGTCGAGGCAGATATTGTATGAAATACGAATGTTTATTCTGGGTCTTGGGTGTTTAATATGTATAAGTATATATCTATCTATACCCACTAGCACAAACCTTACCGAAACATCGCTGCAATGTTGATCTAGCTCACAATATCAACGTTGCCAACGAACCTTGCCAGAAAGTTGCCAAAACATACATTATCAAGGAGTTTGAATGCCACATATGCAATGTTGCCGCATCTTGCAGCAACCTTGCAAATAAAACGTTACAAAATAAATGTTGCCTAAAAGTGCCATATCAAACTTACTGTAAGTTATTTTATAACGTTATTGTAACTTTGCATGCTTAACAATTTGAAAGTTGCAAACGCAATCTTACTGCAATGTTTCAAGCGTAACGTTATAATAGAAACGTTTTTGTAACGTTTCACATCATAGTTACCTTAATATATATGTGCAACTTTGCTACAAGGTTAGTTTTACTACATTACTTCTGTTAAGTTGTCTAAAGCTTTAAAATGAAACATTTTAAACGTTACAACGGTAAAGTTCCTGCAGCTTACAATTCTGTCGTTAAATCAACGTTGCCAAGGAAACTTCCAAGTAAGCTACCACAACTTAAAATTGAAACGTTTTTGAACATTACTTGAGCAATGTTTTTGCAAAGTAGCGTGACAAATGTACCTATAAGTTACTTGCGCAATATTGTTGTAACTTTGCATGTTAAATATTTTGAAAGTTCCAACCGCAATCATGCAGCAACCTTTGAAATATAATGTTATATTTAAAAGTTACAGTAACCTACCGCCAAATAGTTAGTTAATTTACATATGCAACTTTGCTGCAAAGTTATTTGTTACATTATTCATGTTAAGTTGCCCTAAGCTTTAAATTGCAACCTTTAAAACGTTACAACGATGATGTTCCTGCAACGCGAAACTCTGGCGTTTAATGTACGGTGCCAAAAAAACTTCCACGTAAGCTATCATAACTTAAAATTGTAACGTTTTCGAACATTACTTGAGCAATGTTTTTGCAATGTAGCGTGACAAATGTACCTATAAGTTACTTGCGCAATATTGTTGTAACTTTGCATGTTAAATATTTTGAAAGTTCCAACCGCAATCATGCAGCAACCTTTGAAATATAATGTTATATTTAAAAGTTACAGTAACCTACCGCCAAATGGTTAGTGAAATTTACATATGCAACTTTGCTGCAAAGTTAGTTTTGTTACATTATTCATGTTAAGTTGCCCTAAGCTTTAAATTGCAACCTTTTAAAACGTTACAACGATGATGTTCCTGCAACGCTAAATTCTGGCGTTTAATGTACGGTGCCAAAAAACTTCCACGTAAGCTACCACAACTTAAAATTGTAACGTTTTCGAACATTACTTGAGCAATGTTTTTGCAATGTAGCGTGACAAATGTACCTATAAGTTACTTGCGCAATATTGTTGTAACTTTGCATGTTAAATATTTTGAAAGTTCCAACCGCAATCATGCAGCAACCTTTGAAATATAATGTTATATTTAAAAGTTACAGTAACCTACCGCCAAATGGTTAGTGAAATTTACATATGCAACTTTGCTGCAAAGTTAGTTTTGTTACATTATTCATGTTAAGTTGCCCTAAGCTTTAAATTGAAACATTTAAAAACATTATAACGATGATGTTCCTGCAACGTTAAATTCTGGCGTTTAATGTACGTTGTCAAAAAAACTTCCACGTAAGCTACCGCAGCTTGATTTTTTATTTTTTCAGACATGCATGACTTGTGCATTGTTACAGAAAAGTAGCGTGATTAATGTACCTATAAGTTACTTGTGTAATATTGTTGTAACATTGCTCGTTTAATATTTTGAAACTTACAACCGCAATCATACAGCAACGTTTTAAATACTTACCTGTTTTAAAAAAAACATTTTACAACCACCCGACACTCAGGTCTTGACATACTGAACAGAAAGGTTGAATACGCTATTTTTCTCTAAGGCCATTTTAAACCTACTCAACAATGAATAAGGTTGAAAATTCTACATATACATGAAATGTACTTCTAAACTTTTTCGTAAGTAACTGGTTGGCGATTTCGGGAACAAAAAGCAGGACAAAAGTATTGTATAGATACAATTGCTATTGTATGTACCTAGGTCAAAGTCAAAGAACATAGTCACTAAACTCGGCCGTCTAGACAGAGCAACGATGAGGTGCGCTGCGTACAACCAATCGAGGTTGTTACAAATGAAATCTACGTAGGTACTTACCTACATATTTTATTTTAACTTGTTAGCCTTAAAACTTAAGAGTTCCACTATCCAGCTCCTGGCTCTATCATTAAACCCTCGTTACTAAGCGTAACGTACCTACCTACCTAAGCGGCATGGGACTTGTCAAAAAAAGAATCTAATGAGCCCAAAGTCGAAGGTTTAGTAAGTACTAGTAAGTAGCCGTTGAAGAGTTCCACTATCCAGCTCCTGGCTCCATCATCAGATCAGCTCGATGGTACCATATTATTGCGTTGTCATCAGAACTACGCATAACTGCAAAGTTTCAAATCGATACGACAATACGGTATTTGACAACTCCTGAATTTGCCATAAGTAGGTATCTTTAATATTATTATGAAAATATAGATGTATATACAGTGTTTAGCGAAGAGAACTTATATCGGTTGAAAATTGGATTTATAGTGTTTTTTTGAAAAATCAATATACCTGTCCTTCTCAAACGCTTTCCTCTATGCAACAAGTATGGCGCTACTGGCGTGTGACGTCACATGCCAGTATGTCTTTCTCTGTCTAATCTTGAATTTCAAAGCTTTATAACTTTGTTATTTGTTAAGGTATAGCTTAATATTTTTTTCTCTATTCGATAACAGGCATTGTGTAGTTTTAATTTATACTTAAAATATATACAAAATAGTCAAATACCGTATTAGAAGTAGGTTAAAATTTACTTGCAAGATTTGATTACAATACCTAGTACCTACATGTAGTTAGTTATATTACAAACTATTACAAAGTAATGTACTTAGGTAGTTAAACTCCTTCTACACGGTCGGGACCAACCGCCGACCATCGCGTCCTTGGTCGGGTCAACCAATTTTTGCATTCGTTCTACACGGTCGGTGGTACCACGGATAGGGTTGCCAACTTTTTTTTACAAGTAATAGTATAGTAGTAATTGTAGGTCTGAGAAGAGAAATAAACAGTATTTTAGAATAACTTAACCATAAAAATTTCATTTTTAAAACAAGCTTTTTTTTGCTGACTGTCTGTACTTTTTGTTGACTGTACTTGCATTGTCACTCAAACTACATTATAATTGCATACCTACCAAATTTCAAGTCGATGCTATTAACCGTTGAAGAGTTCCATCCTGCGGAGACGATCCTGGCTGGACTACCAGGATGCCACTACTAAATTATTGTATTGTCACGTGATTTACATAAGTATGCCAAATTTGAAGTCAATCCGACTACTGGAAGTTCTTCGAATTTAACTTGCAAGATTTGACTACAGACAGACACAACGGGACAGGTGAAACTAAAACTAAATAAATGCTTATAAAAATACAAACATTGGAACATAGAACCTCCTCCTTTTTTGAAGTCGGTTAAAAAATGGACAGTATTTTCTTCTTTTAATGTTTTAAGGATAAATATATGGGTACTTCTCGCACAAGTTATCAATTTAGTATCATTTTTAAAAGCCTCATAAATCTCGTCAGAATCAAAACTAAAACTAAGATAAATTAACAGATACGTTCTGAAACACCGCTATTGTAACTATGCGGCACTGACTTAGTGTGATGCTGAAACAGTATTTTGCATGCTTTAGTTCAACAGTAAAAAGTATTTTAATAGTGAAAAACAGTTAATTACTGTTTTTAACAGTATAGTTGGCAACCCTAACCACGGACACAGCCCAAGGCCTGTCGCGAGGGATGCGCTCGCGCGCGACCCCAAGGCCATTGACATCAACCAAATATCGGTCGGGTCAACCGATTCCTACACTGTCCGTCCATTTTTAAATTAACCCGACCAAGGACACGATATGATCGGCGGTTGGTCCCTAGTAACAAGTTACAACAGGTGAAGCTAATAAGAGCGTGTTTAAAAGTATATCTATCTATACCTAGTGCCATCCACGAGGACGCATGATTTTTGTCAAAATTAGACATTAATGACATTGTAATAAGAACCACGGCACGCGTCATCGTGAATGAATCTACCTATACCATTTGTGTTTGCAATCTATAATCTCTAGGTAGGTACAATCTATAGAGAGGCGGCGGAGAGGAGTACGTTACAATCTTTAAGACTTCGGTTTTAGTGCGTATAATAATGACGAAATTAATAATAATTTCTTAAAGACAAGCGGTAGCTACGTAGGTATTCGCAATTTTTCGCGGCTTTGTAGGCGCGAAGCGCGGCGCTGGATGTTAAATTATTATAGATTAACCGTTAGTTTCGGTTTCGGTTACGGATATTGTATTTTTAAGGAAGTAAAAGTAAAATACAAATAGGAATAAATAGAATACAATAAAAAATTACAAAAAAAAAACAAATAAGACCTATAGGTACCTACAAACTATAAGGCTTAAACACCTAAGTACTCGTATAATTTTGTATTTTTATTGTATTTTGCACAATAAAGAGTTTGCTTTCTAATAGGAATGTAGATGACTTGACTTTAATTTTATTGTATTAGTTAATATACAATAGATGCAGAAGTCGCCGGCTGTTCTGTCGGCTCGGCAGGGCAAAAAAAAACCTGTCACAACATGTCGCATTTTGACTCCGCCCCTATCCGAAACTATCAGAAACTTTTATACTTATCGGATTCGGTTACGGCTACGGATAGTTTTTTATTTCGGATATCCGATAGTTTCGGTTACGGATACGGAGCTTCATAACATCCCAGAGACCCTACTAACTACGAAGTGCATAATTCGAACTTCATTTCGTGCCGTTCCGCTCACGCTAATATGATTTGACACGAGAGTGAGAGGGACGATACGATACGAACTTCGATTTTCGAATTTCGGAGTAGCGCCCCTGATCTATATTATACATACAATGTAGGTAGGTACCTACTCAATCTATAGCGAGCGTGGCGCGACACTCGTGTCACACAAACAGCTGTGTGCGCGTGCTGTCGGTCCGTCATCCACGTACGCGTGATTTTAATTATATAATACGTATTGTAATAAAATCCAAAAACTATTAAGTACTTACTAAATATATCTAGACACAGCCTGTCAAGCCAAGTTCGAGCTAACAGAACTGGCGAGCAGCACCGTGTGTAATTTTGATTTATTCTGTGATCCAATATATATATATATATACCCCAATGCACCTTATTAAAAAACAGTCAAGTGCGAGTTGGACTCGAGCACCGAGGGTTCCGTACAATTTTTACCATTTTTTTTTATTACCATTGCTCTAACGAAAAGTAATAGTTAAACTGTACTGAAGGACAAACTTATAACTTTACCGTTGGAAAACTGTTGTCCTGATGCATCACCACCATAGGTCGCAGTTAGTATATCAATCAAGTACAAATAAGTTTATAATCACAAAAAGTATTTTTTTGTGATGTAGTTACCTAACTACAAATTAACGGTTTTCAAACTTTTTTTATTGGTTGTGCTATAAGAGCTAACATTATAATCATACCAAATTAAAGTTTCTAACCCGTTATTGATTTCTACGTGTCGATATGTAGGTTGATCAAGTTTTAAAAGCCTAACAAAAGCCGTACGGGCGGGCCGGACGCAGTCAGTCAAATTTGGCCAGCCCGCGGCCGGACAAGAGATAAAAGAGATTAAAAATCCTGAACAGTGTCCGGCTAACGGAATTGTCCGATACGAGAACATGGAAATAACTCTGTAAACTAACAAAACATAAGTCAGTTTTTTTTGTACTCGTAATCTGTTAGAGTTAATTCATTGAGTACTAAATGAGCATCTCTAGTCTAATGGTTTTTTTCTCGATCGATCGATTGTTTTTTGGACGTAATATCTCCGAATTTCGAATTCGAATTCGATCTGGCAAGTTGGCAAACCCATACTTTTGTGGCACAGCACTATGCGTCCGCACAAGACTACCAAGCTACGCCCCGCACTATTGCCTGCGGGGGGGGAATGAAGGAAGGGCGGAGAGGTGCCGGCGCTCACGCTCACGCCGCGGCGAGCGCCGCCAGTTGCCGAGTCCTCGTCCGCGCGGAACGCACGCTGCTCTCACTGTCTGCTCGCAACTATCAACTCTCGTGCCCGCTCGCTATCAACTAACTCCATCCATAAATCCGTTTCTAATCTTGCAACTAAATTACTAACCGCTGTACATGTCTTTATCAAAATTTCTCTGTAATGTAACGAACTTTAACAGTTTTCATTCCGACTCGCTAACTACTTCTATATATACTCCCGGCCCGGATAATACGCCAGCCAGCAGCCATTTTGATTTGTTTACCGACCGTGTGGCGTGTTTGCGTGCGTGCGTGTGGCGTACGCCTGCCTAATATTTTTACAATAAAGAAGTGTTATGAAAAGAAGATCAAAATAATGGAGAAACCAGAAAAAGATGTAAGTTAAATTATTACTAAATGCTTATTACTAACGACATCGACATGGCTTTGTGCCTGCCTAGTTGAATTGAAAATAGTATTTTGAACATGCAAGCTATAGATTTGACAATAGATCATATATTCCCATGCTACAGTTATGTTCTGTTGTTTATTTTATAAGCATGTTTTATTTTGGTGTTTTAGTTGTATCGATCAATCATGTACCGGCAAGTTCAGTCTAATTTGAATTAAACATTCTAAACTCAAAATGCACCTTTTTCACTATAACTGCTATTTTAAAAGCACCTCGAGATAGCATATAAAACTACAGGGATTGCTTTTTTACGATAAATGACGATAAAATAGCTGTTTTAGCAAAACAAAAGTTCATTTTGAGGTAAGAATGTGATTGGCGCGCGAGACCAATCATTTATCTAAGTTTTAGTAGTTCTGAATAAACAAGTCACAGAAAAAAAAGTGACGAAATACTAACAAAATGGCTGAAGTTCAAAAATTATATTTCGCTAGGTTGTGTAAGGAAATCATATTACCTAGTTTGCGTCTCACTCTTGTGTTGATACAAGCTTTTATTTTTAATTTATTTTTAACCTAAGTACTTCAATTAAGTAAATTCAGGTTTTTTTATGTAATAAATAGGAGGGGACAAACGAGCGGACAGTTCACCTGATGTTAATTGATTACCGTCGTCCATAGACATCCGCAGCACCATCAGGATATCAGACGCGTTGCCGGCCTTAGGTGTGTATGAAAGTAGTTATTTTATGAAACTGCTGCGGTTATTAACATGTTGGCTGCCATGAGCATCAACAGTGGCACCAGTGGAATCAAAATATTGTAAAGTTAAAATTAAATGCAACCACATAAATAAATAATTTCATCTCAATATTCATTTCACCTACACAGATATTTGGTTAAAACTGTTTTGTAGTAGAGAAGTTCATATTACCTACAGTGCTAATACTTCAGGTTTTAACAACATTTGGATACTATTAATCTCATAATTTGCGTAGCTATATACTATTTATAAATATTTTTGATATGCACATAGAAATATTGACAATAAATAACTGCAGAAGGTAACAGGTAGTTTGATCATGTGATTAAAATAGAAGACAGAATGATGTAGTTAAATGTTTTAATTGATGATGTGGTCAAACCATTTATAATTAATATGGATGAGTATGAACTAAATTGTTCGGAAATTGAATCTTTTATGTTGTTTTCAGAAGCCGTATTCTGTTATTATATTCTCATATGAGAATAATGAATATGTAAGCGTCTGTCCAAGAAACTGGTTAAATGAAGACAAAAAGACATGTCTTTGGGCAAATAAAAATTTTTTTAGAGTAAAGCCAAATCAACAACACCAACAACACCACCAGAAGCTGATTGGATAACTTATTGACATTCGCATAATAGGACATTGTAAGTATGAGACTACATGAATTTACATGTAATTCACTACAAAATAAAATGTAATATCAATAAATTCAAGGAAAATTAGTGTGAATCACAAAATCTTTTGTTTCTTTTCAGCTCCAAAACGTGCAGTCACTCACCGTTTTATGCTACAGTTAATATATGCTGCTGTTTTCCGAAGTAAGTGATTTTTAAAAATTGATGTTGGGTATTTATTTATTTTATGGGTTTTTAGAAGGCACACTGTATTATGCTAATAAGGTAACTTGACTGTAGCAGGTTTCCAAACTGAAATTGTTTTTTTAAAAGCTTTTATATAACTTGTAATGTACATACAGCCGAGTTCATAAACTTGTAAGCAAAAATTTTATCAAAAATATCTGAACTCGACTATATGTACATATGTTGTCTGGGTGTGGAATCTTGGAAGCTTAATTTGACCCACTTCCAGTAATCGGATTGACTTGAAATTTAGCATACATATGTAAATCTGGTGACAATACAATAATCTGGCAGTGACATCCTGGTGGTCCGGCCAGGATTGTCTCCGCATCACGGAACTCTTCAACGGTTAATGGCAACAACTTCAAACTTGGTATAGATATGTAGATTGGATGACAACGCAAGTACAGTCAACAGAAAGTACAATAAGCAAAAAAAGCTAGTATAAAAATGTTTTTTTTATGATTAGGTTACTTTACTTTACTCTTATTTATCTAGTGGTTAAGGAGAAGGCACATCATAAATTGTGATTCATAATGCATGTGTTAATTAACAATTTTAGGTAGGTGTTCTGATATGTAACCTTGATAATTTGGTTTGATTGCAACATATTTTTAGTGATCTTTTTATAGTAGGTACATTGTCTTAAGGGCGGTAAATAAGGAATAACGAACGAGAGTATGAGTCGATGTTCGTAATTCTAGTACCGCCCGTGCGACATACAATGTTTTTCATCACATTTGCGAGTAAAATTGTATATTTGTAAAAGAAAAACTAATTTTAAAAATTGCCGAAACCGCTAGCTGCACTCTTGGCAGCGCTCTGCAGCATGTGCATGGCGTGCGTGAGCAGCGCGCGCACGGAGCAGCAGCACATCATGCAGGAAAAAACTCATTTACCGACCTTGGGCTTCATGACATGAAAATTAGTACGGGCAATGATTCATTTCATTTACCGACCACGGGTTTCATGAAAAGCACATTAAGGTCGTGGGTTTTATTTGGGGGGCTGCAACCAAGGTAGCCTGCATGTTACGACACTGGTTACGAGCAAGTGTGATGAAAATATTTTTATTTATTTATGTTATTCTAGTGATCTTAATTGTACATGCATGTGCACATTACTGGTGCCGTTAATAATGTGTTCTTAAGGTAAGAAAATGTTTTTTTTTCTCAAACATGCTCGGAAATATTCGCATTACTTCGAAAAAATAAACCGCGAAGTTTAAATACTGTTATAAACCGCTGAACCGAATTAGATGAAATTTGGTATGGAGATAGTTTGAGATCCTGGAAAGGGCATAGGATAGTTTTTATCCCGGAAAATTGCATAGCCGCGGCAGACGGAATTTTGATGTTTAATTTCCCGACAATGTTTGAGAAAAGCATTAAATACCTAAGCGTGAAAAGAGATTGCCAGCCTCGTATCCCTTTATCTACTTGGCCGACAATCCCTACTTTCCCGGCCTCTGCAATAATGTACTATTTTTGGTTGTTAGCTAACTTGAAGGAAGCATTTGCTGTGGAAAAACCTAGGCAGACGGCGTCATCTTCGTCAGACAAAAGAAAAATTACCAAAAACAAAAAGTATCGATCACCTCCATCACTCCCTATGAAACCAATTGAAGAGGAATTGAACGAAATACATGCGGGTAATGCTATTTTCAATAATTTGGTAACAAAGTGGTTGATATTAATAAACCAGAACTTATGGCGTTACATTAAAGCACTAACAATTATTCGTTTTTTTTTTTAGATACAGTGACATCTGAAAGCAGTATGGAGTGTGGAAGACCTGACACTAAATGACATCAGTAAGGATGAAGACAGTGACATGGAAAATAAGATATGATCTGGAAATAGCACAACTGATGGCGTAATTCAGGATAAGAAAAAAATAGTCCGTGAAAATAACATAATCGAACCTGGTCAAAATCTCTGTAAACTGTTATAAATTCTGCAAATTTTTTCGTTGTTATTGTGGATTGTGTGAATCATTCATCATTTTTTTTTTTTACTTTGTAGCTACCTACAGAATGTTTCTTGAGTCAGCAATATTATAAACGTTCCGATTCTTGCAGAATGTTCTTTACCTCTGCCTCTTTAGGTATTTTATGGGAAGACGTTTTTGTTTTTAACAAAATAGGAAAGTTTTCTATTGTATT
This sequence comes from Choristoneura fumiferana, assembly GCF_025370935.1. Taxonomy (NCBI): domain Eukaryota; kingdom Metazoa; phylum Arthropoda; class Insecta; order Lepidoptera; family Tortricidae; genus Choristoneura; species Choristoneura fumiferana. Next base: position 9,477,922 of record NC_133478.1, read on the forward strand.
TAAATTACTATATGAAAAATAGCAAAGCTAATCTCACCAACATTCATTATAATTGCGTAAGATTGTATGTATGTTTGTTTGTTACCTACCATTTCGTCTTAATCGTTGAACCGATTTAGGTGAAATTCGGTATACAGATGGTACAAGATAGGACATAGAATCCTAGTTTTTATCCCGGAAAATGGCATAGTTCCTGCGGGATAGCAATAAACGGATTCTACGTGAACGGAGTCGCGGGCAACAGTTAGTTACTGAATAATTGAAACCAATATTGATGTTTTCGATATTTTAATTAGAATTAAGTTTAGACCGTATACTAAAAAAATTGCAATTTATTAAATGACTTCCTAAAGCGTGCATTATAAAGAACCTATTTTCCTTCTGTCCATTCCTATATTGAACAGACTGTATGTAATACACACATGTTTTACTTATGATTCAGACAATTCAAAATAACAACGGAAAAATTTGCAGAATTTATAACATAGTTTACAGAGATTTTGTCCAGGTTCGATTCCCGGTTATGTATGAGATTTAAATCAAAAAATTGAATGTCATTTTTATTTAGGGGCTGTTTCACCATCCCTTGATTAGTGTTAACTGACAGTTAAATATGATGCCATCTACGTCTATTCGAACAAAACAAATAGAGACGGCATCATATTTAACCGTCAGATAACACTAATCAATGGATGGTGAAACAGCCCCTTAATCTAAAATGAAAGCCATGGTTCCTAAGGACAGGTTTCGCTATATCTCATAGTTTCTGATTTCTCCCAACTGACCCATTTGGATTGATCATCTGTATAGTCTACTGGTCTATACTATAGACCATGTTATGTGTTCATATCTTCACAATTAACTCAAGTTGATAAACCAATTTTGTCAGAGCAATTAAGTAATTGGGCTGTTTCATATTGTATAACTCATTCACTGCCACCGACGCATATATGCGTTTTTGGAACTTCCCCCAGTGCCGCTGTCAAAATTATTCATACATTTTGAACGCACATGTGCGTCGGTGGCACCTGTGGTCAGTCAAGTCAAGTCAGGTGGCAGTGAATGCGTTAATTCATTGACGTTTTAGTGGTAGTCTCTAGTCATAGTCATAATTTCTATTGCATACCTTGTAATTTTCTCTCTGTGTATGTGTTTTCTGTAACGCTTACTATTTCTGGTGTACAATAAAGTCTTTGTATTGTATTGTATAATACTTATGGACATGTTTGAGCAGTCAGTCCCTCAGTCATGGTACTGTTTTAAGAGATAATATATAGAAAATGCAAATGAGACGTTCGCACAACATGCTGGGCTATCTGAATCGCAGTGTGCATTTAGTATCACAAATCCCTTATACCTGTTGCAGCTCACAAGCCTGCTTGGCCTTTGGTTGTTTATATGTAATTTAATTATTGTGTTGTGGGTTTGAAGTGTTAAATAAACATGCACGTTAACGAAGTGGTTGCCTGTCGACGCTTTATTTTCGAATAGATTATTATATTGACATAATAATAATTTGCTTGCTTGATTTTGTTGTTTTGCATTGTGCTATAAGAATATTAATCAGCCCTCGTCTTTGCTCAACTCATAATTCTTTTGCCAAGGAATAACTGTATTTTGTATAAAATTACCCCTGTACCCTGTGTACTCAGTTAAGCTGTTAAACTTAAGAATATACTTACTTTAGTGACAGTAAAGCCCACAACCATATCGGGATATTTTTGCTTAATTGTAATAGTAAATCGTAAATTTTGTAATAAAAATAAGTATCTAATCTATCTTTTGTTTTTATTTATAAAGAAATTGAATGTTATTTTGGTAATTATTGTTGTTTGTTATTAATTCCTAATAACTATTTTTAATTCTTGTTACTTTTGTAGCTATGTCGAAACTAGTTTAAAATGTTGCTGCTGATAGTTTGTAATTTCAGATGTTATGTCCAGTGCAGAAAGTTGCACGTGTACAATTACTGTTAAGTTTGAGATGATTAGTGCACGTGTAAAATTACTGTAACTTTCATGTAAAATCATGTAAAATGGTTGAAATGTTAACTGTTGTTTAAATTTAATAGTTGAATAATTTTGTAATGTGCAGACCTATACAATTACCTACCAATTTTAGAATCGCAAGTCAAGCGATTCTTAAATTGGTTGGCACTTTGTATATGTCAGGACATTGCAAAATTATTCAGCTAATAACTTTTAGCAGCAGTTAACGTTTCAACGTCAAGTTTCATTGTCATTTTATACGAAAATTACAGTAATTGTACACGTGCAACCTAGTGCACTAATCATCTCAAACTTACAGTAATTGTACATTTGCAACCTTTCTGCACTGAACATCTGAAGCTTGCAGTAACTTTCACGTGCAACATTCTGCAGTATTTACCTGAAACTTACAACAATAATACCAAAGTAACTTTCTGTAGGATCCTTTAGTAACGTTAAGTAACATTTATTTGAATCTTACAAATAACATAGAACTGGAACGTTTAAGGATGTTTCAAAATAATGTTACTGGCAGTACTTACCTGAAACTTACAATAATAATACCAAAGTAACTTTCTGTAAAATCCTTTAGCAACGTTATGTAACATTCATTTGAATATTACAAATAATATGGAACTGCAAGATTTAAGGATGTTTCAAAATAATGTTACTGCAACTTCACCAAGTACCTTAAAACCAAAACTTACCAGCAACGTCGCTACACAAGTTAAAGAAATGTTCATTTTAACGTTGCAGAAACCTTTCATTACAAACATACTTGCAGCTTAACAAAGTAACTTTCGTTTAAAAGTTGCAGAAAGTTTGCCACACAACTTTACTTAAGTTCTAAATACTCCTTACTGAAACTTATATAAGCAATGTTGCGAAAAAGGCTTACAAAGTGGGTACTTTCAAGCTTTCTACAACTTTTCTGCAACATTGAGAAAAAGTTGAAAGTGAAACTTATCGTAACTTTCTCCAGAGATCTTCCTGCGAGGTTGTTTTGTGGAGTTGCAATAATCGTTCAGATAAAAGTTACTGTAACATTCTTATGGAAGTTTCAAGAACCTTCAATTTGAAACTTACTTTATGATACCTGTTATGGATATTGAAACTTCCCAAAGAAATGTTTCAAAAATACCTTAGAAAGTGGGTACTTTCAAGCTTGCAACAACGTTTCTACAACGTTGCCTGAAGGTTGAAAGTGAAACTTACTTCAACGTTCTCCATATATCTTTCTGCAAGGTACTTTCATGAAGTTACAATAATCGTTCATTTGAAAGTTACTATAACTTCTCGCTAGAAGTTCTAGGAAACTTTAATTCAAAACTTACTTTTACGTTATCTTTGAATGTTATTGCAACTTGCAAATGAAACGTTTCAAAAATACCTTAGAAAGTGGGTACTTTCAAGCTTGCAACAACGTTTCTACAACGTTGCCTGAAGGTTGAAAGTGAAACTTACTTCAACGTTCTCCATATATCTTTCTGCAAGGTACTTTCATGAAGTTACAATAATCGTTCATTTGAAAGTTACTATAACTTCTCGCTAGAAGTTCTAGGAAACTTTAATTCGAAACTTACTTTTACGTTATCTTTGAATGTTACTGCAACTTGCAAATGAAACGTTTCAAAAATACCTTAGAAAGTGGGTACTTTCAAGGTTGCAACAAAATTTCTACAACATTGCAACAATGTTACAACCTTGCAAATGTAACTTGCAAGCTTCCAAATGCAACGTTAGTTAACATTTAGGCAATGTTACCTTGCTCAGTGGGTATAATTATATTTATCCGTTGCTTAGTACCCATAACACAAGCTTTGCTAAGCTTACTTTGGGACTAGGTCAATTGGTGTGAATTGTCCCGTGATATTTATTTATTTATTTATAATGATTCCACTACTTACTCAGTACTCACTATTGACATTTGGACTTACTGCTACTATGTCTGTAAACTTGAAAGTTCGAATTTAGTGACATATTCATTTGATAGGAACTTGTTTAAAAAGTGATAGACTACTTATTTGGCTGATGATACTATGGATATTAGGCAACGGATAAACATACTAGATAAATACATATTAAACATCCAAGACCCGAGAGCAAACATTCGTATTATTCATACAAATATCTGCCCCGGCCGGGAATCGAACCCGGGACTTCAAGCTTCGTAGTCAGGTTCACTAACCACTTGGCCATCCGGTCGTCATATCTACAATAATAAACATCTCATCATTTATAATATTGGCAGGATAGAATAGAATAGGATTAGTAGGATGAGATAGGATAAGTTAATTTTTAAGCCAGTGCCGTTGCATCTTAAACAAATGACGATTATTCTACAAATTTTATACAGCCGTCGTCGTCGCCGCATTGTTATGTTAATGTTTATCTCACGTACAATTGGTTAAACAACGTTATCCGATGAGTGCATAACATGTGAGATTACATTAATGACAGTTATAATTTCCTAGTGGAATTGCCATTTTGGGCTAAGATCCTGCATCGACATCCGCGCCTGGCTCTATGCCAACTCGTCATATTTCGACTTCGGCTGTTTCCTTCCAAACATCGTAAGTTATCAAAAGATATACTCTGAAACCAACCTTATGTAGAACGAGACATAGTGGCTTTTGTTAAAACACAATTGGGGGGATATTCGTGGCAGGAGAAGTCAAATCAACTGACTTTGTGTTTGTACTCCCGGAGACATAAATGTCTCGCAATCTAATCACAGTACATAAATGTATCAGCGATGCTCTAATTGGGGACCGTTTAGATGACTTTTATCTTGTAGATAGGGTTGATGAAATCTGGCGCTTTAGGATGAGGATGTACATGTAGGTATATTTTATAGAAAAAACTTTTCGAATGTGGAAGGTAAAAGAAAACCTGCATTCTAACCTCCTTTGTCTCAAATAATACTTATCAATAACGTGGATTAAGATAAAAATAGAAAAAGATATTATAGTGATAATAATGGTTATAAGTACTATACAAGAAAAACTTTATAATATTAAACCAGTAAAGTTCAAATTAAGTAATTTTGTTTCCTAAGTTCCTGAAGGGTCGTGGAAAGAAAATTTATGATATTTAAAACTTCGGTGTAAAGCGCTTGAATAAGACTAAAAATTGTGGCGAGTTCGCAGCACTGTAGTTATAACACCGGTACCGACTCATTCACAGCTCAGCCACGAATATTTGAGACGAGCAGGCGAATTTTATAAGCTTGCTATTTCCTAAAAATGGTGCGATGAGCGTCTTGCAATGAATAGAGGATTCTCGTACCTACTATCGAACCAATTAAATCGTGATCTACTGAAGTTAGAACCTTTCCACAGGAAAAGTTAGTGACATCACATTGCTCGACAAGGGAATTCATTATGAAAATTACTGTGAGAACGCTCTATGGTGGGTCAGAACAGAAATCAAATGGTGCGTACGTTGGTACCTTACTCATAGGCCATAACTAACATACTATAAATAGATGCACTGGTACTAGACCTACCTAGACTCCTAGCTCCTACCTAGCTCCGAGCTACAGCTGTATTTAAGCTAAGGAAATGCCATTAAATGTTAATTAAGATAGCGGTGGTAAAAAAAGTCGGTGCCTTAACATATTTGCTTCCATTTTTCTATCCAACTAGTATGAAAAAATGTGTTTTTTTGTGAAATGTTTTGCTCTATAAATGTTGATCTCTAACTAATAGTCTCTACCACTTGAAGGTTGACTGGCAGAGATCCCATCAGGAATAAGTTCGCCTTTGTGATTTTCCTTGTACAATAACGAGTAAAAACAAACAAACAAAAAGTGAATAAGTATATAATTTAAGCAACCGACCCTACAATATATCCGACTAATTTATTTTGCTGTCGTTTCATATTAAATCATAACTGAAATAAATGGAGATGTCCTAATAATTAAATTATTACACAAAGAATTATGATGGTACACAAGATGATAACTGAATATATTCAGGCACAACCAACGTACCTAGTACAGTTCATTAAACTCGTGTCTTTTGTTTAGATACGAATAAATCAGCCAAGCGCGTGCCTGACCACGCATACCTAAGGGCCCAGTAAGGGCCCGCTTTGAAATTACTTTTTTTTTATTAGCTTATATTGTGTCCCACTGCTGGGCAAAAGCCTTCTCTTTTTTCTTCCACTCGTGTCTCTACTTGAAATTACTTAGAATTTTAAATTTCTTTAACACATTCAGTGCCAAAAACCCGCTGGGCGCGTTCTCTGTTCGTAGGCAGTTTTCGCTAAAAGCGGAAAAACGCTGCTACGTGCTGTTTGTGAATTATTAAAGCAAACTTTTGTAAAAGGTGACGAGTAGTTGACTATCATTAATTGTAACTAGAATTTACTAATTTATTGATCTATAGAAAACTGTAGGTTAGGCTAGGTTTGTTTTATAACAATTCTGAACAAAAAGTTATGACAAACGATACATTCTGATAAACCTTACACTCTGACTTTCAACAAAATTTTGCAAGCCGATATGGACCCCTACGCCTAAGACCAATCTGTAGATAATGTCAAATTAAAAAGAGAGATCAATGTTATAGTACGTATAATTACCTGGATGTGGGTGCGAATGCTGGTGTTCGACGGGCGGCTGCATGGACGACAGTGCCGACAGCGGCGTATAGCGCGCCTCGTCGTCACGGGAGCAACTCTCCTGCACAAACGTATTTACTTTAATAGGTGCACATGTTTGAGCTTCCGCTGCAAGTTACATGATGTTAATTAAACGGCTGAAAACCTTAAAGGAGTTTATTCAAATCGAGAGTAGAATCGATTTCACTATACTTTAGTGCTGTGCTCGATCTAAAAGTTACGAACGTCTTCGCCGATTAAATGTTGTACCGAGGTTCTAATTTGATAATTTAATACTGGCTGTTTTTGTGTATTGCGCATATTGGAATTGACTAGCACAAATTACGAGTTCACTAGAATTACTTATGCGTATATTCTTTGAAATAATTAGGGTATTTCAAAATAAATGGTGTTGGGTTTTCAGTATATTAATGAAACATCTTATTTTAGTTGGATCGCACGACTAGGTATGCAATTTATATTAAGTCATCATCATCGGCACTGGATTGCAACTCGGCACGAATTTTCAATCACACTATCTAACGTCCCAGTGCTGGTCACTCAAAGTCAAAGTTAAAATATCGTTATTCAATTTAGGCTATAACAAGCACGTATGATTATGAATGTCAAAAAAAAAACTACCACCGGTTCGGAAAAACCTCTGTTGAGAAAAATCCGGCAAAAAACTCAACGAGGTTCACTTTCCCAGTTGCCATCTTTATTATACCACTAGCAATACAGGAGACAGCATGGTCGGATCTATTGAGCGTTAATACATATGACAAACACTGGGATATTTATCTTGAATGACGCTTTGTTGATGTTTAAGCGGACAAACGGTGAAATCGACGACATTTTAATACATATATCGACTTAACATGTGTGTTTGGTGTGTACTTGATAGAAGTGCGTAAAAAAGGGATGAATTATTAATTTTGTCCATGAAAATGCTAGCGAGCTTTTCTATGAATTTAGGTGGTTGCAATATTTGTTCTTCCACGTGGAAACGGAGGGGGTATTAGATATAACGTCTATGTAAACTCCGTTTTTTTTAAACCTGAAGCCTATTATAAAAATATTCCATATTTTCTACAACGTCTTTATATACTTAAACTGATACATAACATTCAATTTGACCAAGAGTGTCATCGTAGGTAAGAACTAACGAACAGAGAGTGCATCGGCATTCGGCAAAGTAAAATGTTGTGTAATGAATAATGTATTTAAGTGCACGAATAGGCAAGGGAAAGGGACCACAAGTAGTGTTAAAACAATTTGTTTTATCTAGTCAAATTAGTCGTAATCAGAATAAATTATTATCATTATGTTCATTATCATCATCATCAGTCCATCAAAGTGACATTAAACATTAATCTTAGCCAGTCAACTGATTACTTATTTCACTCCTACTTTTTTTCTTTAACGCGTGTTAATTGCATGCGGTAAATGTGTTTGTTGTAATTGCTAAGCCTTGTTGCGTGATTATAGCTGTCTATAACGAGGATTAAAACTCAAGGATCGTAATTTAATCTAATTACGGAGCGGCAGTTAAGTGAGAAGCAAAATTGATATTTATCAGTCTGGATCCCGGCCGCTCCTGAGTGTTTAACATTACGTTAATAAGGTTTAACGCGTCAAACGATCTAATCTGCGTCAAGGGTAGAGCAACGGTTACTCCTTTCACGCGTAAATCGTTCTCGTTCGAATTGATCACTTCTTTCCAGTCGATACTCACCGTTTGCCACTTGCACAAAGGGTTTACTTTTCTTCGGTAGGATGAAGGATAATGTGCGGATGAGGTCCCGAGGCATGTTTACATAGAACTTACTTCATTACCGGGTATTAATGAGAGCCGAAGTGCCCGTGGGTGAGCCCTGCTTATTTACATGTGCCAATTTGCTGACTTTTAGCCGAAAGTTAATCTTTATTTGAGTTGGCTTGTAAAGATCAACAATCAGTACATGTGTAATATAAATAAGATGTGTAATGTATGTTGAAGCTTTTTATCGCTTACCTTGTCACAGTTTGCAGTTGCCGTCGTCTGGGTATGGCTCGTTGAAGAGATACGATATTGCATTCCAGATACGGTACAAAAACCTTCATGGTGATGTGTCGAATACACTCCGGTTATTGTGACGTCAGTATCTTGATTGACAATAACTTCCACCTTCTGCTTTTTATCCTTTGTCGGCGTTTCATCCTTCTCCTTTTTAGGCTCATCGTTTTTTACTTCCGACTTAACGCCGGAACCTGCCCCGTTTTTTGGCTTGTGAGAAAAAGACTCGTCACTACACGAATCAGATGTCGTGTCATCTTTGCTAGATTTTGGAGACCGTTTTTCATAACTGGCTGCCAGTATAGCGGTAGCATTTAAACTAGCCATGCGTTTTTGTACAACCATATCTTTTAAGTCCATCACGACTTCATTACGGTTGCGTTTCTTTTTAACGGGTACGCCCGCCGTTTTCTTCATTTTTGCCGGAGGTTTCTCTAAGTCAGATTTACTTGTCGATGCTTTAGGTGATGTTTTCTTTTTGTCTATATTTACGGTTTTCTTTTTGGAATCCAATTCGCTATCTTCACTGGAAGAGGTTGATGATTTGGGATCCCAGTATTTTCCAGCGCTTCTTATTCCAGGTACGCCACGCAAGGATCGTTGTGGCGGATTGTCATCTGAACTTTCTGAGCTGTCTTCCTTCTTCGTGTCTTTTTTACTATCATACTCGGACTCTGAAGTCGTCTCTACCTGATTCATTTCTTTTGCTTTAGGTTCTTTCTTTTTAACAGTTGCTACTTTAGATGTACTTGGTAAAACGGGCCTGTCAATAGTTTTCATCAAACCTAACTCCATATGGGTTCTGCTTTCATTCTCATACAGGCAATGAACTTTTGCGATTGCGTTCAGTGACGCCATTCTGTGTTTTTTCGGACCAGACCACATCGATAATAATTTAAGACGCCGCTTGCTAGGCTTTTCATTGCCTATCAAAATAGATTCATCTTTGAGATCAATTAGAGAATCTTTAGAAAGTTCTTTTAATTCCTTTGAAGGTGGTTTTTTAGCACCATCCGTGATCCTCTTATATTTTTTGGTTTTTGTCTTTTTGCTCTTAGGTGAATCTGACTCAGATGATTCTTTTGTATCATTATCATCATTAGATTCACTATGACTTTCGTCTGATGTTGCATAATGGAATGATTTCGTATTAAAAGCGAATTTAGAAGTATTGATATCTTCATCGGATAAACTACTTTTCTTTTGTTGTTTTTTGGATTTAACTGCTTTTTTGAGATTCGCAATATTTTTACTCACTTTTTCTTTTTCACTCCTATTTGCGGTCGGGTCTTGATCTAAAAATTTGATCGGACTAAAAGGTTTTCCGGTTATACTTGATTTTCGTGCAACCATCTTGTAAGATTTACTCACTATTGGTTTTGGTTTTTCTTCTAAATCCTTATCACTACTGTCAATAGGAGTCATAGTGATACTGGAAGCTGCATCAATGGGTGTTGTACTTATTTCTTCACTGCCTTTCTTAGCTTTTAATTGTTTTACCACTTCTTCAATAGGCCGATGAGGGGAATACTTTTTCTTCTCTACTTCGGTTTTTTTATCAATAATAGTTCCTTTTACTCTAGCTATTGGTCGAACTCGCCCTACATTCTTATTAACTGGACTGCGGAAGCCTGATAAAATACTTTTCGGAGAATCCACTTTCTCTGTGAATGTGTAAACATCTATTTCAGGACCTGCAGATACTAAAGTGTTCAAAGTACTTTTTTCTTTGTTGTTCTCTTCTGTCTTGGTTTCGCATTTCATTGATATAAATCTTTCAGATACACTGAGATTGCCTTTAGAATTTTTGCAACATTTTACGTCAATGTCTACTGTTCGAGGTGGTCGACTAGAAGTAAAAAATTTAGGAGGTCGTTCATTTTCAATCTTGGGCGACGTTTCGGTTAAATTTGTCCCAGAAACATTTGAAGTAATACTGGCCGAACTCGTATTGCAAACACTGTCTTTGTCGTCAGTTTTGTCAATAGATTTATCCTCATCCTCTTTTTCACCTACACATGGCGTATCCTTCAATTTGTTTTCCGTATTTTCGCTGTCTTTATTATCTGTAGCATCATTTTTATAATCTTCACTATCATTTTTGGGTTTATTTTCGGAATCACCAGGCTTTGTACTAGCCAAACTTTTCTTCTTCTGAATTGGACTCGTTTTCTTCAAAATTATTTTTGATTTATTTTGTTTTTGCAGTATTTTTTTTGGTACTCCAGAATTTATTTTGTATTTGATATTTTCGCCGTCATCTCCGTCCATTGAATGATTTAATTTAGATTTTGATGTAACTTTAGGCTTTTTAGGAGATTTTTTAGCCAAAACTTTCTTTATATTAGAAATAACAACTGCTTTAGGCGCAATTTTCTTTTCTTTAGGGTCTTTCTTAATTTTTTTGGATGGTGAATTGCTACGAGAGGTATTAGCCTTTGATGTCCCCGCTTTTGCGACCTCTGCAGTATCATTTTTGTCTGAATTAGAAGCTTCTGCTTCATCCTTTTTGTTCACAATATCTTCTGTCGATTTCTTGGCGTTCTTGGATACAGGTTTGGCAACCACATTCTTCCCCTTTTTGGGTGTTACGTTCTTTTTCTTTACTGGTTTAGTATTCGTACGGGCTTTGAATGTCGGCCTACTCACAACCCCCTTCTTAGACACAGTTTTAGAAGTTTGTGACCGCATTGTCCGATCGGGTCAGATGAGTTTCGTCGTCATTGATGAGTCGATTATACATGTGGTTACATCCTGAAACAAGAGAAAAATAGGTAAATAAATTATGTTTATTTTCAATTAAAATATGGACGGAATTATAAATAAGCAAGTAGACAGTAGTAGTATACAAGTCGCGCCTTGTTAAGAAACACCTCATTTAATTTTGCAAGGATTCTAATGGAGGCCAAATCCTACTATATCTCACTAATATAATAAATGCGAAAGTTTGTAAGTCTGTTTGTTTGTTTATTTGTTTGTTTGTTACTTCATCACGTCTAAGCCGCTGAAGCGATTTTGATAGAATTCGGTATACAGATAGTTTGAGTACATGAGAAGGACATCTATAGGGCAGTTTTTATCTCGAAAAACTGGATAGTTCCCGCGGCATAGCGGTAAACGAATTCTGCACGGAAGGAGTCGCGGGTAACGGCTAGTACTTAATAAATACAAAAATATCATCTAAATGATCTCTGGGCAGTACCCGAAGCCAAAGTTCCTATAACACTGGCAGCATTGCCCTATTCATGGTGATATTTTAGATTTCCACTAAGAAGCAAGCTGACCATTCCGCTGATACTATATCTATAAAAAATTAACTTAATAAGTATGAAAGAATATCTTGCCCCACACAACAGATGTCTGATGTAACGGGTCGGTTTTTTTAGTATTCAAATTTAATTTAAATAATAAAAAAACTAGCCAAGGGTATTTTTATTGAACTTGGTGGTAAATAAGGCGAGAAAATAACTAAAGCATTTTAACAGCTAAATGACAAATGCGCGCAGTAATTGAGAAATGCCGATAAAAATAAAGCTAACAACAAGCACATGCAGCAAAAAAGATAAATGGGCTACGAGCAGAATAATTCTTCTCAAAACAAACATCTGCCGATAAACATGTGCGCACTATCATATTAAGCGTGTTCACCACACACGAATCGGGGTTTTTGTGTGCGCCTGCGCCTATAGGACGCATTATACCTGCCGTCTCGCCACGCGCGGCCCGTCATTAGCTACAAAAAACGCTATCTTATCATCTGGCATGTGCTTACAAATTTAGGACCATTAGACATTAGTTACACCTTACACATTTCCATTAAAGCTCTTTCAAAATTCTAACAATATTTTATAACAATAACATTTGGTGAGTTTGTTTGTACAGCTCGATAATTTTAAAACTTTAATAAAAATTGTTCATTGCGCTGTAACATTGAGAATGATATGTCTACGAAGAAACAAAGCAGAAGGCAGTAAAAAAGCAATATCCAATGTTGACGCTGTCCGAGCGAAGCAGCGACGTGGCCAAACTATTCCAATAAAAGTTGAAAACGTTTTATGGTGATTTTGCGGATGTTTAACATTTGAGTATCCCGTCCCGTCCTACTAAAATGCATTTGTGATAATCGGTTTGTTAGTAAAACATCATCAGTTTTTTTCCTTAAATAAATACTGATACAACTTCTTTTAAACATAAATAAACGTGTCAATCGACGTCCAATGTATAATGATTATATTTCAGTAGAGAATTAAATAAAACCGTTATTATTATAAGTAGATAATTATAAATTGCACTAAACCACAAACAACTTATATTTCCAGCAGCTTAGTGTCATAACATGGTTAGGTTCATTACAGATCACTAACTATCCTGATGCCAGACACAGTTATTTGCTCAAAAGGCGAGCATTGCACTGAACTGAGCCAGACTGTTCAAATTCTGGCGCTTTGTAATTAACCAACAGTTGATTTAATTTTGCTCAGACGGGACTGAACCTTCACAATTCCGCTGGACGATGCAGATGTTTGTGCGACTGATTTTCATATCCAAAATGAAAGCTTTATTTTTGGTGCTAAATTACACGCTTCGAGAGACAGGGAGATTAAAAAAGCACTCTAATTACAATATTGTGAAGCAATTTCAGTACGAAGGTTAAGTTTTTGTCTCGATGTTTAATAAAGTCAACAAGATTAAAAACACCGACGCCACAATTTCACAACAAGGAAAACAAGTAATAATAGTTGCCTGAAATAAGGCGGGAAGTAGAATGAAAACGAGTGATTTCTGTGCAATCGTAAATAATTAAGCGATGAGTAGACCGGCTTTTGTCGAGTTAATCTAATAAAAGAGTGACTGCGGAGCAAGCACTTGTTATTGTTTGCGGGTGGGAGGACCTTTATTGTAGACCGAGTGAACTAGCACTGCCGAGCTTTTGTTGACTGTCTAGTTTTTGCTGGAAAAAGGCCAGACAGCTAAGAGCTTAATGACTAATGTTAAATCTTATGTTAAAAAACTATTCTTAAGAATTTGAGTAATCGTTCTCATTAATTCATACCAAGACTTTATTAAAGAGAGTTACAATTATGCATTAGGTACGGTAAATGACCAAGTGAGATCAAACTAACTACTCGGACAGATTTCGTTGTGCTCCCGCTTCACAGAATTAACACAGGCGGTACAGAACGGAGCGTTCCATCAAACCCACGGAATCCGATAGCCCTTTAATAGTGTGTGAGATGATTTACAATGTCATCAGCATATTGAAGAGGCCGGAATACATTTTCGCGCCTTCGCGGAGCAGATTCCGCCGCGGCCGCGGGAGGCGAGGAATTATCGATCCGCGCTGGCCGCCGAGCCTCAGATTCACTTTTACGCCACTTGCACGTCAATTACGGTAATTCTGATAAGAACCGGCAAGTGTCGCACTAATGTAGCTTAAATATTTTTATAGAGACAGTGTACATTTGTTTGTTTGCTGCTCGCGACAGTTTTAAGGACATGAAGGCGCGGTATTTTAAAATTTAAAGACATCATTTTAATACACTATTAGGGGACATAATTTAATGTAACTACGTATAGATTTAAGGTGTTAGGTCAAATTACTGAGCAATCCGTAATTGTTTTCGTAGTCTACGGGACACTTAACACAAAAACAAATATAAACTTATTACATTTCATGCATTTTCTAAAAGTTTGCAATATACGGTTTAAAAAAATGTTGATTTTGGTTGAAAAGAGACGCAGTGCTAGATTTGACACGGTTAGGCTCGTTTAGTGGGGGTTTGTTCGATTGATAAGCTATCATCGTCATAGGCTTACTTCTGATCATAGAGACACTACACCTTTTTACACAAATCACAATACCATATCACTGAATACTTAACTATTCTCATAGTATTCATACTTTATGATTGTAATTTTGGACTGAAATGTCCCGTAACTTCAAGAAAAGTTCCAAAACTTTTGGTGCCGCTTGCAGCTTTGTTCAAATCTTGGCAACCCGAGGCAAAGTATCACGTCTCATGCCATTTAGAGCTATAATTGTTCTCATTATAAACGGGTCACTCATGTGTTGTCCGAGATGTTCTGTTTACTATGGATTGCTCGATGAATAGCCAAACAGGAACTCAGTGCCCGTTTATTACATTAGTGAGAAGATAAGTACTCGCTTGGCTATCCTTACGTTTTCTTGTAAATGTAAAGGACCACGAACTTGCCCGAATCATGTCGAGGGAAACCTCGACTCCCGCCGGGTACGTGAATGACCCATATCTTTATCTAATTATGAAATTAATCTCTATTTCTCTTCGTCGGGTCATAAAATAGGTGCAAGTTTTTCGTCTAAAGTATCTAATCTAGTATACGTTCACTGAATAATGTAAGTACGAAAGGTTTCCACGTGACAGGCTTAGCCTAGTGAGGAATCAACGGAAACCCTTCTTGTAATTTGTTTTTGCTTTTAATAAACAATTTTTTGTTTTTTCTTTTGAAGGTTCAAGCTAACCATAACGAAAAGAATTATATATATTTTTTTATTTCGAGAATCAGATCAACTCGTGTAAATATCAGTCAAAGTCGGTAATTAAATAGATACAATGAAAATAGTCCTCACAATGATCCCGTAAAAATACTTTATCAGAGAATTGTATCTTATATTAGTCTTTTTCAGGGCGTTAATTGGATGAGAATTAGCTCACATTGTGCGGGATATTTTCCCAAAGGGCGTGTGTTGCTGTGGAGCGAGTGGTTGCGGCAAATTATTTTACGTCCGAGAAGATTGAGATAGAATACGAGAATCTTAGGATTTATAGGATACCTACCTATGCAAGATAAATCTTTACCAATAGAAAGAAATATTCGAAGAGAAAAGATTTTGTTAAAAAAAAACAACAAAAATGACACCAAAGCATGTATGCAAGTCATATCAAGTCATATATTATCTTACAAAATTTTAAGTCGATGCCATTAGGTAACCGTTGAAAAGTTCCGGCCTGTGGACACAATGCAGCCCATTTGGGTGAAAATTTTAAAACCACTTGGTACTTAAAAACTTACATAAAGCTTGTAAGGTTAATTATTCACTTTTGAAGCAGAAAATGATAAAAACAAGTAAATACGAATAGGGGCATAAAACCACTTTGTTGGGTAGATTTGCGAACATTTTACATTTTAATTCATCTCATATCGATAACCTACGTGTTATTACATTATTTCACTACCTATCAATTTTAACCCCGGAATATTCTAAATTGTGCTGTTCGTCTACAAGACACGCCGATAAAGGCAATACCCGATTATTTTTCACGCCGATATAAAGTGGCGGCCGGTTTGTTAATTTGGGGTATCATGGAAAGATCTGACATTTATTGATGAAACACAGCTTCGATTACAAACATCTGTAAAATGAATGATAAATAGCGACGATTTGATGCCGATAACGATGACTGGCGATAATTATTTTGCTGAAATGTTACTACAGTTTGTACAATCCTGTCAAAATCCAATCGTGATGAGCTTTTAATAGCTTCACTGACTTTAAGATGACATTTGACATATACTCACCAGCACAAAATTTGGCCCACGTTACATACAAAATTACTTGTTACTGCATACATTTGAGCGCCAGATTTTTTGCCGCTCATTATATTTCAAGGACGATTAAAATCATTTGTGCGCTACAACTTAATACGCAAGGAAATATCCTTACGTATCGATTTATT
The DNA here is from genome assembly GCF_025370935.1 of Choristoneura fumiferana. Lineage (NCBI taxonomy): Eukaryota > Metazoa > Arthropoda > Insecta > Lepidoptera > Tortricidae > Choristoneura > Choristoneura fumiferana. Next base: position 9,494,289 of record NC_133478.1, read on the forward strand.
AAACTTAACCACTCCAAAGTAACTGCGAAATTGCTTTCAAGTTTGCAAATTTGTTATTTATTAATCAAGAACGCAGCAGGCACCGGACATCAATCAGAATTCTGTTGTGAATAAAGAAATCAAGTGTCAAAATTACAAGACGCAAGCGCACGCTCGAGGTGCCTTTTATGATGGTTTATTATACGTCCCCCATTCATTTTCACTTTGAACGCAGAACTCGTCGCCTGGCAATTTTTCTCCCTTTTGTCAGGATAAGGAGGCGTGGAGAGCCCACTAGATATGAATACAAGTGCTCAAAGAATCTCAATAGACGCTGTAAACATACCTTTGAGGAAATAATATGGTAGTTATACTGACGAGCGTTGTCTGATTCTTTATGACTGCCACGGAAATTTCTTAATATAAATTGACACTCATTTTCTAAACTTTAGAATCTTTAGGTATGTTATATCGAGTTTATGAAATTTCGTACATACGGGTACGACAGCTTATATCGAAATTATATACCTATGCATATTTCAACTACGAACGGTTGCTATACGCGATGAATGACAATTTACAATATGTACGAGCTGTTAGAATTTGAAAATCCTAAAATCCCCGATTAAATGACAGCTTGCACAGACTGTAAATGACATAAATGTAGCCTGTAAAATTATGGTACAAATATGTCACTTGGTTAAAGTAAACCAATTTGTGTTACCGTTGGAGTATTATCCATAAAAATAAACGTGGTGGATCGGAGTGGAGTGTGTTTTAAATAAATATCGTTCGCGGGCCGCGAGCGACGACCCATGAATGCCAATGGGCCCAACATGAGCTGCTATTGTCGTGTGTGACACAAATTTGGAATACGGCAATTGGCTTATTTATTATTGGGAACCGTATTTACTGATTCCTAGCGTACGCTGTGTGAATAAAACGTTATTAAAGATTACTGGGCCCTTTTTTCCACATGTACTTTATTTTTGTAATGTTATTTTGGTCGTGAAAAACGGTTAATATACTGGCTTACTAAATTGGATACCAGAACAGCTAGAATCCAGTATACCTATTCACACTTGACTAGTTACCTAGCAAAATATTTTCCAGTGCGTATGGTGAGAAGAAACATAACATGTGTTTGTTACGTTAAAAGGGATCTTTCTTTAATTTTTTATCTCTGTATAATCACGAGAGAAGTTCTTGATAACGTACACCGTAGACTAGGTATATGTATATATATATATATACACGTACATAACTAAACTAAGTATATGTATATACCTAGTCTAGTTATATACGTACAGAGATGAAAAATTAAAGAACACACGACATCACGACATGCATACATGCATACATGTAGAATCTAAGAGATTACGTTAACTGGCATTACCTTTATTTTTTATATGAACATTGAAAAGCTTCTTGTTCGTTTTCCTTTTAATATTTAAACACGTAAGCTATTTTAAGACTCAGTCTAATCTAGTAATTTTAGTCACAAATGCTTTCATCAGTTACGTGGGCTTTGTATAATTTATAGCATATTTTATTAGGTACATCCATAGTAATATTATAAATGCGAAAGTGTGTGTTTGTATGTTTGTCCGTCTTTCACGTCGAAATGGAGCGACGGATCAACGTGTTTTTTGCCATAGAGATAGTTTATGAGACAGATAGTGACATAGGCTACTTTTTATCCCGGGAAAACGCACAGTTCCTGAGGAAACAGCGCGCGATAACCGAATTCCACGCGGGCGAAGCCGCGGGCAAAAGCAAATACACTGTAATCCGAAACAATGATAAAGTCATGATCAATAACAATATTTAATAATGCTTAATGCGCTCTTGGCATCCGCGCCTGACTGTGACCTGCTAGCTAGGGCAGTGGGCTCGGCAGTTTGCAGTGAATGCTTCAGGTTTTGTGAGGAGATGAATAAAAGGAAATCGACCGTTATGTGAGTTATGTCTAGTTAGTTTACTTGTAAATTATTAATTTAATTTGATTGATTTGGTTTATTTTTTATGACTAGATAGATAAATATTTTACAATAATTAGTACACACATTTTAATTTAGATTTTAAAGTTTTTAGTTTTACGGTGAATTGGATTTGTATCTGTAATGCCGTGTAAATGTTATGATAAATAAATCAATAATAATAACAAAAAAATATTTTGCACGAGTAGTACGTTATGTTAACAATGCAGAGTTAAAAAAAATATGGTAGGTACCTATATTTAATAAATATGGTACATTATGTACCTTCACCTTCCCTGCAACTAAAGTAGGGATGATTTTTTACTTCTCTTCTAAACCCAAAGTGTGGGATATCGTTGGATTGTTCTTTCAAAATATTATTCGATTATAAAGCTTAATATATTTAATATAGTATTGCCCCTTCAATAAGCTAAATCGTTAGCGAAAAAAAATCTGAAAATTTTAAAAGGAAAGTTATGACGACTAAGTACCTAGTGTTTTTAAGTAAACGTGTACCAATCCATCAAAATTTAATAATTGTATATTGGCCGCATCTTAATACGAAACCTTACACCGCGCGTAGTCCGATACTTACATAAATTACATGTGTGTGTAATAAAACCTATTTTTAATGTTTGAAGTTTGCTTAGCCTACCTGCATCATAAAAAAGTTCCCAGAAATCATTTTATATAAAATCTCATTTGAAAACGTGCAGTCATAGTGAATAAACAGTGAAAGCCACGGATTTATATCATTCCATCCATCCACCGCAATGACATGACGTCGGCGCCCAAATTCCGACATTCCCCTAACCGCAGTTGAATCAAAAGGGGTCGTCAATATTTTCCCAATCACAGTGTAAGCTCGAATGTAAGCAAAATATTTGACCGACCAAATTAAATTACGTTTAACGCATTCAATAGTTAATAAGAATGGTTTTTTTTCGACTGGATGGCAAACGAGCAAGTGGGTCTCCTGATGGTAAGAGATCACCACCGCCCATATACACCTGCAACACCAGGGGGATTGCAGATGCGTTGCCAACCTAGAGGCCAAAGATGGGATACCTCAAGTGCCACTTTCACCGGTTCTTTTTAGATGTGAGTATTTATGCCTTCACTAGAGAATGAAATTGCAGCTCTGAGAGCGGATGTTCTGTATACTATAGGAGAAGTTAAGGTGTACCACTGGAAGAAACGAAAAAAATACATGGAAGGCTCAAGTGCGCAGGAACTCAGCCCACTAGTTTTCATTGAGATATTTAAAAAAGCATTTAGGAAGGTTAGGTTAGGTAGTAAAAAGATGAATACAGTTTTAATTAGATTCGTATATTAATTAATTATAACATTGTTCTAAGCAGCTCTAGCTTCCACTAACTCTTTTTTTTATCTTTTAAACTCACTTTTTGTCAGTCCCTAACCAAATGCTCTTCTCATCCACTCAAAGTTTGACAGGTAGAAATCCCTTAAAGGGATAAGTTAGCCTTTGTACGTATATCTCAAAGTTTTTGTCAATTGTGTTTATTTATTTATTTTGTACATACAATAGTTTACATACATACAAATAACAAAATATCCTTCTTTTAACCGCCGACGCAAAAAGAGGGGTGTTATAAACTTGACCGCTATGTATGTCTGTCTGTCTGTCTGTGGCACCGTAGCTCTTAAACGGGTAGACCGATTTGAATGCGTTCTTTTTATTTGAAATCAGGTTTTCTAGTGATGGTTCCTAGGTATGTTTAATCAAAATCGGTTCAGCCGTTTTTGAGATATTGAACTTTGAAGTGACAAAGTCGGGTGTTTCCAACTTTTTGTGGGTTTGGTTAGTTCGATTGTTAAACTTAGACCAATTAATAAGAAAGGGGGACTGCACACGGTAAGTGCAACCTAACCGCGCCTAATAAACTGATAGAGCTACGAGTAGCTGCACACAAGCAGCGAAGCGCAGTTTTCCCCAGCGGCCCAGCTTGTTCGCAGAATTCAATATTCTATATAAAATAAACATTATAATCTACTTAAATTATTTATTCTACTAATCGTCTCAATAGGTATAGCGATGGTGAGATTTTTTTGGCATTTCTTCCCACGCAACTTGTTTACTATTAAACATAACCTAACCTAACCAAACCAACAAAAAGTTGGAAAACCCTCGACTTTGTCACTTCAAAGTTCAATATCTCAAAAACGGCTGAACCGATTTTGATGAAACATATCTAAGAACCAGCGCTAGAAAACCAAATTTCAAATAAAATAAACCGCATTCAAATCGGTCCACCCGTTTAAGAGTCACATACAGACAGACAGACAGACACATTATAGCGGTCAACTCCTATAACACCCCTCTTTTTGCGTCGGGAGTTAAAAATGGGACTCATATTGGAGTAGGTGAATTAATCTTGTCTCAGATAGTATTTGCGCAAACAGTAAGTACCGACAGTTATACCAGGATTAATGTCCGATTAACTTAATAAACAATTAGCAGCATGTTTCAATTAAGCGTGGGGTGTGAATGTGTGCACGTACATAGCGCGAGTGTGTGCGAGCCGAGCCGACAGCTGCGTTGTTAACTTGCGTCGAGAAATATGTTCTCTTTATTTGATCTGACGGATTGGCAGCTTTAAATATTTCAGAAACTTATTTAGACATTTAATGATATACATTGCTATTATGTAAATATAATTAAATGTGTGCTAAATAGCTAGGTTGCTCTAGTAACTAGAGTGTAATCGCTGTGCTGTTGATGGTATTAGTAAAGTTAAACACTTGCCCTACTAAGTAGTCACTTGGGAAAAATTACACGGACAAATTATTGTTGGTCATTTAGATAACATTTAGAATGCAGTTTGCATTTGAGATAATTGTATGGTTTTCTAGGGATACGAATACTAGTAATATGTAAATATTAACCCCTTATTCATAAAACTTAACAAGCTTATGTTAACTAACAAATGCTTTGTCCCTTTCTAAAATACAAATGTCGAAGTGACAGATAAGGACAAACGAATTTTAGCGGCATTTTAACTAAAATAGGTTTGATTGTGGTTTATGAATAAGGGGGTTAATGACTACTTAGATACCTATATACATTCCAATCTGCACTCGGCCCGTGTGGGAACTACACAGCCTAAGCCCTCTTAATCTGAGAGTAAGCCTTTGCTCAACTTGTTGACACAATTGTATTTAGTAACAATTTCGCCAATATATACTCTTTTAAACTTTCACGGTTTTTACCAATAGGTTGAAAAACAGAAAAACACATTACTCTTGCAACTCTTGTCAATTTGTTCGTAAACGCCGCTGGACATCGGACAACAGATAGACGTATAAACAGGGCACTAAATGATTCGTGTCCATAGGGAGTGCGATAGCCTATATCGCGTCAGTAATGACGTCATATCCGCCCTTCGGCCCGATTGCGATCGCCCTAACGGCTCTACCACGACTGAGAGCGAGCGGAGGTCCGATAAACGTTTTCTAATACATTGCTTCTGCTGTTAGTTAATCACTTTGCGGTGAGCGTCTCGAGGACGCAATGAGCAGAGAATTCGTTCCCAAGTCGCCAGCCTCGCAACGCCAAAAACGCCATGTCAACGGCAACCGTTTGCGGCGACACACAAAGCGATATTGTTTTTGTTGTGGGCTTAATCAATCGCGGGCGATGTAAATGATCGATCGTTTGTCGTTTATGATTGGCGAATCATTCGGTTTGTGAAAATGGTCTGCTGTTGAATGCAAAAAGCAATTAGTCGTAGATACTTATTTGTGCATGAATGGAAACATTCTGACTCAAACCGCGTATATTTTGATTGAAAAATCAGATGTGCTGAGTTGTGAAATTATATAGCACAACTAACTAAATTTTAAGACTTTTCTCGAAATTTTTCATTTCAACTGTCGAATATTTACTTAGGTATTATGTATTTAATAATGACGGATTTTAAGTGCATAAACGATTATTAGAATGCTACCTATTTATGACTTGATTGGTTGATATGTGTGGTGTCCATCAGACTCTATACCAACATTTCGAATTCGTCGTGTCTTCAGAACTATACAATACAATTAATATTTGAAACTTAACGCCATAGACCCAAAACCACATTAAAACAGTATAACTCTCGGCATTTAAGATTTTTTTGAGCAAGCTCTAACTCACTGCGTTTGAGATTTTGTTGAGCGGTACGTACACTCTTAACTATCACTGTAATAAAAATGATTTCTAAATGGTGTAAACGAAAGTGCTTAGCTCTATCCGGTGTCACTTTGCTTTCTACGCCAAGGGCTTCCGCCCGCGCCCCTCCGACCGAGTTGTCTTCATTTGTCTTGCTTAATTGGACCCCTAGCTGTTTGGCCACAACATACTCCAACACTGGCAGTAGCCATTACGAAAGACAAGGAGAAGTGAAATTTGCAGCGACAGTTTGACTCGGAGAGTTTTTGTTTTTATGTATCGAGTTACCTTCTTACTTAAAAAAAATGGTCAAGTGCGAGTCAGTAAGTAAAAGTTTTTCTTAAAATTCTTCTAATATAAGTTTTTTTTGCTGACTATACTTTATGCCCCTGGTTACCAAAGTACTCGTCAAGACGACAAACGAGTCCAAACTCGATGCGGTCGTGTCGTTTATCATACAGAGTTCATATGGTCACCCGCTAGCTTTATCATCAGATCAACTCCATGTTATAATAATATTGCATTGTCATCGGATTTATACATGCGTGTAAAATTTCAGCTCAATCGGTTGAAGATTTGAGTTGTAAGATTCCACCCGAGCAAACATAGTTACATTAGGTACACTGCAAATAAATATAATGCTTGTAATAACTTTTTCTTAAAAAAATCATTTTTAATACATGCATTTTTTGCCGAATGTACTTTTTGTTGACTGTAGGTACTTGCATTGTCGTCTAAACTACATATCTGTACCAAATTTCAAGTTGGTACTATTAACTATTGAGGAGTTACCTCCTGCAGACACGATCCTGGCAAGACCACCAAGATGTCACTACTAGATTATTGTATTTTCACCAAATTTACATAAGTATGCAAAATTTCAAGTTGATCGGACCACTGGAAGTGGGTCAAATTTAGCTTCCAAGATTTGAGCAAAACAATAAATAAATAAATAAACAAACCGGGCAAGCTAAAGAAAAGCTTCTAAAAATATCGCCGAAATTTAAGCACTTGTGCAAGTATTTCGAATAAAAAACAATTTCTATTCTCATCCTCTTTGGTTCTGGCTGTTTGCTTCTGAAGCCATTGCCCGCAACTTGCCGCGCGCGGCTAAAGAAATATATCTGTCAACTCTGTTCATTCGCGGGAAATTCGGCGGACTTCGTATGTTGTGTAATGAGGGCTATCGTTTTTTGTCTCACTAGATGGCGCACTGTTGCGTGAGGTTTTTAAGTATGGCTTTCAAAGTCTGTTATTACGGGCGTGAAAACAAAGTTTAGATTAAAATCATATTCAATACACCTTAAAACTGTACCATAAAAATATCGAGCATGCCACATTGCTGCATAGTCCCCGTTTTGTTCGGAAAAAAAGGAGGACAAAGGTTTCCGAAAGACAAAACTGTCTCAAAACACAGACGTTCATTGGCCCGGAACGCATATTTGCCATAATTAATTTCAGATATTCCAAAATATTCACAAATTATTCTAATTATAAATAAACCCGCGTATCTCACCAAAAACTATGAGATTTGACATTTCGGAGACCTCTCGCTACACTAGCGCGCTATGCGCCTCTAGAATTCATACGCGATAGCCCTCATTAAATAATAAGAAGCTTGACTAGTGTGAATAAATTTTAAACTGTATTATTATATTTTAAACCTTGTAAATAGTGTTAAATACTTAGTATGATTTTTTTAGTGTAAAAAACAATAGGTAAACATAGTGATTAATACGGTGTGGATTTGGCGAGCGCTTTATCAAAGTTGGCTTCATTGAGGTTTGTGGTTCATAAATTACTTTATTAATTTTGCACAAAAACGAATAAAACACACAATCAGACAGTCACTATATTATACTATCGAAGTTTTTATAAAACATCATTAAAATCGCAAACTTTAAGGTAAATATTCAAATGACATAGCTACCCGTTGCTAGGCGACTCGGTCGCCTTAGCAACGGCTAATAACGCCTAGCAACCAAAAGACGCTGAAAAAAAACACGTTTCTTGTATGACGACCCCCTTTAATTTGTAACTTTATTTTATTTTTAGTATTTATTGTTATAGCGGCCACAGTAATACATAATCTGTGAAAATTTTAAGTGTCTAACTTTTACGGCTTCAGAGATAGAGCCCTGTGACAGACGGACAGACAGACAGACAGACAGACAGACAGCGGAGTCTCAGTAATAGGGTCCCGTTGGCACCCTTTGGGTACGGAACCCTAACAAAAATGATGACTAACTAACTGCCTTAACTTGAAAAGCAGGTTGCAATTTCAGTCGCATTTTGGGATTTTTTTTAGTATCAGAAAATAGAACATATTTTGGGTGTCATTCAGCTCGAAAGAAATCAAGTCGAATTACATTTCGACGAATTTAAATTTTTAACCTGTGTTGCGTTGCTCCCAATTCATATGCATCGTTTTTTTTTTGTTTGTTAATTCAAACCGCAAAAGAACAATTATTAGCGCGAAGTGCTGTCTAATGCGTACTGCGCCACATAATCTTATCAACGATTTTACGCCACCGACAAAGGCGAATACAGCTTAATACAAACGCAAATTTCTTCTCCAATTCGCGATGCGTAAGGCCGTTTGATTCGTCGCAATGGTTTAAGATTAGGGCACAAAGTCAGTGTAGGAGGAAATTCCGATTTCCGCCAATTGTTAAGGTCCCTTCGAAATGAAATCACTTGTAAGGTTCGCCGAAACTGAATCACTTCAACGCCCAGATCCGTTCAGCCAATATCCTTAGATGTAGCTTCAGTCAGCGATTCAGCCGCGATTCTACCGCTTTTTAGTTACAATATGGACCAATCTCTCGTCGGAGAAGTTGCTCTATATTCATAGGGGTACGGCGACACGATGTCGTTTATCCGAAGTAAAATTCAGACGATGAGGTGTTTTCACCGGGAACGAATGAGTTCGCATTCACATACGAGCGAACGATAAATCGATTTGTTTTTGCAGATTCGGGCGATAGAAGATAGGATATTTGAGTTTCATTATTGTTTCAAATCCTGAAATATGAATTTTTTGATGGTATACATTATATAAGTATTCTAAGCAAAAGTTGATTAATAAAGGAAGTAAGTAGTTTTCAGCTATAAAACTTTTAGACTGCTTTTGACACTTCAAATAATGTTCAATGTCAGAAATACAGTTAAAATACCATTTCAATAAGCAGGAGGATACATCGTTAAGATTTCAAAATGTCTTTAATTTTTTTTTATATGAACACACGGCATATAACCGGCTAACTGCGACCAGTGAAACTAGGTCACAACAATAAATTTAGTTCTGCAACAGCAGTGAGTTGAACAAATATTAAATTACATGCTCATTTTCAAGGAAAACAACCCATTATTTACATTGTTGGCTTTAAAATTGTGAAGTGCAATGAAAAAACCACACATATGTGTACGTAAAGCGATTTATAAGTTTTATAACACGTGTCATTAACATAATAATAAAACACATAACTCTCATAAAGTTACTTCTTAAGAGCTGCCTAAGTAAAACAGCAGCACTTACGGACCGCTGACAACGTCATGCGAGATCCAGAATTATAAATTGCACGTTCAGTTGGCAGAATGTCAAAATGGTGGAACAATTACGACGTCAAGTCCATAAGGATTACACGTCGACACGCCACATTTCATGTCGGGCCGACAAGTTGCCTCGTCATTTCACTTTGTCGCAGCTTCATCACAAGACTTTTATTCCAGTTTGGTGGAGCGCTGTCAAAAGTTCAGAAGAGACAATGAAAGGTTACGTCATGGTATTTTATCACAAAGGAATCCGATACGTATTCAACTGTAACAGCTTTACACGCAGCAGAACATAAGGATAGGCTTAAATCAAGAAAGCATCTCGCATTCAGTATGACTGCAAGGACTAGTTGAGACGAGACGTTCGTTACAAGTCAGACCAACATTTTACATATTTCCAGAGAAAATGGAAAATATGACACGTGCACTATACCCACCCACTTATTTATGTACAATTCATAGTTCGTATCATAACACAACTTTTGGTACAAACAAAAAGTACAACACCACATTATTTTTATGCTGTCCTATAATTTAGAAATCGGAGACGTATCATTACAACTTAGAAAGTAACACGCTTTTGTATGGATAAGTTTATAACTTTCGCTGGAAACCTTTATTTTTATCGACAAAATATGTATAGAAGGAAAAGGTCATTTAGGGGAAAGTAGGTAGGATTGTAGCACGGAGAACAGATGGCTGTGGGGCCGAAAAGTTCTCGAGTGGAGACCGCGGATTGGCAAGCGCAGCGTATTAAGTCCACCAACGAGATGGACGGGTGACCTTGTTAAAGCCGCAGGTTCATAGCGGATGCAGACCGCTGCCAACCGAAACGACTGGAGGTCTATGGGGGAGGCCTATGTCCAACAGTGGACGTCCTACGTCTGAGATGATGATGAAGATGATGAGGTAGGTTACCTACCTCAATGTATGCACTATTTACTAGTAATATTTAATATTTAAAGCTTAAATAGATTAAACCCCTACCTATTTAATTTTTTTATTAAAGTAACTAGCCTCATTTCAAGTTTAAATATCTGTGCAGATATTTTGCAGACATAAGTCCAAGTTTCGTAAATCAGTTCTTTTCGATCCGAAAAAGTACTTCTGAATTAGTAAACCAGATAGTGAAGCGTAACTTATTCGCACTTGAAATGGAAAGCAAAATGGAAGCAAAGAACTGGAGAAGAAAGACAGTGGTTGCCTTCCGCTAAAATCTACTACAATTATAGGACCGGCACTTATGTGTGAAGAGCCCGCATTATCACATACAAAATTGGCTACATTAGTTACATTAAAGCTTGCAGTTAAAGCTCCACTAATTAGGACACAAGTGGACGCCGTACCCGAAATTGTAATAAATACCTACAAGAATAAACCAAAGCGGCATGGATTATCATTATTGGTCAGCTCATCCCAAGGAAACATAACACAACTTATACTTAGAAAACAACTAAAACTGCATATTTAGGAGCGGGAAAATCAATAGTATCTATTGAAAACAAGAATATACGTGAAAATATTCTACATTAATAAAAATAAAATCAAATTATGAATTAGAAATAACCATTTTATTCCTTGTTCTAGCACGCTTGAACACCTTCATGCAAATTATACCTTAGCAAACATTTAAATGTAAAGTAAGTACCTATTTTTAAAAAAGCCGTGGTGGCCCAAAAAAGCCCTGGTGGTCTCAAAAAGCCGTGGTGGCCTAGTGGTTTGACCTATCGCCTCTCAAGCAGAGGGTCGTGGGTTCAAACCCCGGCTCGCACCTCTGAGTTTTTCGAAATTCATGTGCGGAATTACATTTGAAATTTACCACGAGCTTTGCGGTGAAGGAATCGTGAGGAAACCTGCACAAAGCTGCGAAGCAATTCAATGGTGTGTGTGAAGTTCCCAATCCGCACTGGGCCCGCGTGGGAACTATGGCCCAAGCCCTCTTGTTCTGAGAGGAGGCCTGTGCCCAGCAGTGGGACGTATATAGGCTGGGATGAATGATGAAGTATTTTTATCAGCTAAAACAGCGTACTTTTATTTTACAGCGAGCAAAGCCGACTGTTTTGCGTAAATCATGAAATTTGTAAAAGAACTTGACGCATAAATAAATATAGCGCGTAGGTAAATATCCCTGCACTGTTACTACAAATATGGCATCCGCGACCACTTCTTTGTTAAAATAAATTGAAATAAAAATTAACTAGCTAGCTTTTCATCTATGTTCCCAAGTTACAAAAATTCTACATATACGATAAAAACTAAAAATACTTTGCTAGTTAATTCATGTAAAAAAAAAACCGAAGTAGGTACGGTTTAGTCACTAAATATAGTCTTTGAACTTAATCATATTTTGTTTATGAACTAATAGGTCATACATTAAATGCCAGTTTAGTGTAATTACCTGAAATAGCCGGTTGCTAGTATTGATTGAATGGGCGGAATAATTGGCCCGAGGTTGAATAGCCACGGCTGTGGTGTGATTTGAAATGCGACGGGTGAAATCCACGCGTACCGTGTGGAACGCTTGGCATTAGAGTATTGCGTTGTAAAATAAATGAAGATTAAATTTTACTGCGCTACTACACCTTTAATTGCGAGGTTACATAGAAAAAAGAATAACCTATTAGGTAACATACATCACATTTTTTAGGTAACCTACTGAAGAATCACTTAAGGGGCTACCCGAGGTTTTCATCAATTTTTGTCAAGTTTTGAAACGTATCTCCTACTTTTGCACTACAGATAGAATTATAAGTCAAATGGCTATCGGTTCTCCAATCTTTTATCTCCATTTTTGTCTACCAGATTTTGAAAAACACGAATACTTAATTTTGTATGTTTTTTTTAAACATTGTCTGAAAAACACTTATTTCATATCTCTATTGACGTGAAAGATCTAACATATATGAAATCTACATATTTGGGTTCGTCTTTGACGTCTCTAAAAACTGTCGAGGGTTTTCATTTGAAACTAATTAACACAAAGTTATGGCCAGAAAACCAGTTTTTAGGCCTAAAATTTTCAACTTTGATGCCAAATATCTCGAAGACAATGAACTTTGAAGTAAATATGGGATACTATATTGCTTAAAGTCGTTGTTGTTAATATATCTACAAAAAATATTAGAAAACTAGGAATTCAGATCGAAGGTCATTGGGGCATGGGATACCTTAAGAATAGTGGCTACTTCTTCTTATCGCAAATTATGTGGATACGTGCGTGCACGTGTACCTACTTGTTATGAATGAACTAAGCTACTGACGAAGCTAACGGAAATCAGGAAAAACACGTTGTATTCTTGAAGCACCTAAGTACATAAGCCTTAAAAATATCATGTTTGAATTGTAATGCGATATATATTATCATACTCTGTTTCAAAATACTAACTACAGACATGCTATAAAATATATATGTAAGAAAAACAGATAAAATGTACAATCGCTCATAGACCGGTATTTAATTTAATATTCGGTTTCTGTCTGTGCCCCCTACATGATATTTTCAATTAAGTCATTACAATTACAAATTGAATTAAAAACTCGTCGTCCGTCCCCTTGAAAAACTGGTTACTGTCTTACAAATTTGCACTTCAAAGTAATTAGTTGCTTCGTAGGCATTAAGCAGTTTAACCACTGCTTGAGTGAAATACAAGAGGCACTAAACATCTTATTATGATTTACAAACTACATTATTAAGTATACTTATTTATTATTATGGGAGTTTCGATCTCATCTAGGATTTTTTATCAGACTGCCCGAAAGAGTTATTTTTAAAAGCAAGTATTTGACAATGCTAATTTTTTGAGCAACATTGTTTTATAGAAAATCATACATTATTTAAGTTACCGTTTTCACAAGAACATCAAAAAGGTATAAATTAAAAACTTAAAAAAGAAAATCGAAAAATTCGATTTCCCTAAAAACTTTCACTAAGTCCAGAATTCTAGTTAATTGAACATTCGGGTCCATTACTGGGAATTTCGAGCTGGTCACGATTTTAAATGGATCCCGACTTTTGAAATTTAAGTTTCTTAATAAAGTTCTACTCAGACACACATATGTTTTTGTTTTCAGTTTTTATTTGAAAAAAATTAAGGCAATCACATTTTTTACATAATATTATTATGGAACTTCTTATAAAAGTGTTTGCTTCTTGTACTTATAATAATGTCCAATATAAATTATTTGTGTCACTAAATTTAATATATTTGACCTACGTCCAGCTATTGCCAAAGATCACACCTAGGTCGCCTTGCCAGCAGGCCAGGCGTTAATAGAAATGTTTTTAATTTATGTAAGAAATCATTACACTGTTATAGTTTTCCCTCTCAGTAGAGTTATTGCTGTATAACAGCTGTATTAACGTTGTTCAATTAAACCTTCTCGACACATTTACGTCCGAACTAAAATCGAACGTGCCTCATGCCGTCTATTCTGTTCTGTACCAATCAAGTGTTTATAGCGCCAGTAAGACAACTAGCTTGAGCTACCTGCAAACAACGCAGCCAATTTGCACTCACACTCATCTCATACGCGTAAGAGAGAAGGCTGGATTGTACGCGCGAATGCTCGCAATCGCATTTTTTTCTATCGCTCGCAGTGGCTATCTCTTTCTATACTGATAAAATACCATTTGACGAAAAGAAAGGATAAAAGTAATTGTGATTCCGAATGCGTTATCATTATGGGGCCTGGTGAGAATAATATACCTATAACTGCGTACTTACAGCGAGCGTTTTTTTGCTGCCAATTATTATAAAACTTGCGTGAAATTATGTATGATAATCCATTCCCCAAAATGCCCAAATCTTACAAAATGTAGATATTATCTATTCTATACCTAATAATCAAATTCTAGACCCATTCCCATTCCAATAGCATTCAGATTCAAACAAATTAATTTCAAATGGAAATATAAAATCCGGAGGTACTTAGATACGTAATTGGAAAAGGAATATTTAGTTCAAAAGGACCTGTTGGGAAAATGATAGCCACATAAATATTATGAAAATATCTACAGGGAGTCTCTAACGGCTTTAAATCCAAAGTTCGACTCGCATAACTAAGCTACTTTTGTTCTGCAACTTTTAAAAAAATAAGATCATTGTTAGTTTTTTTTCATACAGATTTAATGTAATTTTCAATGGTGCGATACAATACAAAATGACAGCACATTGATTCATGTTTATCTAAGAGATGTCAAATAAAATGACAAAAATTATACAAGCCACCAAGAGAGAGCGATAACTCCGCCATGTCCGATACACTGATTTTACGATTAAACTTTGATGATCATCAAAAGAATTTCAGTAAATTATCTAAATTCAAGTTATTTGAAAATGTTACAAAACAAAATCTAACAAATATAAATCTCACTTGCTTCAGGCTGCAATATAGCATGGATGATATTGAATAGCTACTCAGGGCAGCCACTATACCAAACTTCTGAACTTTACTCGCCTTAATAAGTTCTAACCCAACTCGCTAATCTGATGCGGGTTACATAGTTTGTGATCTGACTAATAATGTATCACGCTTAAGTTAATTATGCAACTTCGGTAGAAATGCCGATCTCTATTGCATTTAGTCCTGTGGCCTGATTTTTTTCTAGGGTCTTTACTTTATTCATAAAAGTTCCATAGTTTGCGAGTACAAACTTACATATTTACATACCTACATACACCCCGTTTTTTATTTTCGTTAACTTCGATAAACGACTTATTTAATGTTTGTTGATGCTGGCAATTAACTTTTTGGGCAAATTAAAAAAAAATGTTTTTTTTTTCATACGCAATCTTTGTAAATTTTTGTTAAAGGTCAAACTGTGAAATTCGCAAACCTGACAAGTAACATTGGTGTGACACATAAGAGAGACATAAAAAAATCACTTTTTTAACAAATATTTTAGTTACTTACTAAAAAGTAACAGACTTTAAAAAACGACAAAAATTAAGAAGCTTTTACACTGCTTAGACTGTGCATATCGTATTATTTATGATTTGTATTGTGGATTATAAAAATGAAAGGCATAAATTTCTTAATTTAAGTATATCATTTTAAACATTAAGAATGAGCCATTAGTGTTCTGGAAAATTAACTCTATATCCAGTCAATCAATCAAAAATAACACATTGTGTACATAAAATCTTGAAACCGTCTCGTACAAAATAACTTTTCAAAAAATAATCTTATCTCAATTTGATTTTCATAAAATATTGGTTTAAAAAGAAACGATTCCACTGAGTTTAAAATGATAACTTTCACTTAAGAAGCTCATTGAAATCGATATATTTGTTTAGGCTAAGAGATGATATCGACAAGCAAACAGAGGAAAAGGTAAACACTTTCAATCCAGAAGAATATCCAGACTGAAAAAGTCGTAATTAAGAGTTCATATGTTAATTTTAATACTGAATTTTACGAGATAAAGTATATTATTAATTAATTAAATATATAAAATCAAAGTTATCATATTAATTAATATCAACTTTTTTAATAATGGGTATTGTAACACTATACGTACTTTTAAACAAACAATCTTATCTTTTTCTACGTTTACAATAATTTTACGATGTCATCACATCATTATTCCCAACCTGACACGCGGAGGAACATTATCTAAAGCTATTCGATACCAGTCAAACCGGTGAGCGTGTTAATTACATATTAATTTGTCAGCGAATCGACATTTAATGAGTTTGACGACGGTTCATTGTGAATATTTACATTATTCCAATACAATGAGCCTTTATTGAATGACATTTAATAGCAAAACAGATAAAAAGTGGATTAAAAAAATTCTACAGATGACGTAGAACTTTTTCA
>NC_133478.1:9510894-9603906 GCF_025370935.1 Choristoneura fumiferana
CTTCGATTACAAACATCTGTAAAATAAATGATAAATAGCGACGATTTGATGCCGATAACGATGACTGGCGATAATTATTTTGCTGAAATGTTACTACAGTTTGTACAATCCTGTCAAAATCTAATCGTGATGAGCTTTTAATAGCTTCACTGACTTTAAGATGACATTTCACATATACTCACCAGCACAAAATTTGACCCACGTTACATACAAAATTACTTGTTACTGCATACATTTTGAGCGCCAGATTTTTTGCCGCTAATTATATTTCAAGGACGATTAAAAATCATTTGCGCTTACAACTTAATACGCAAGGAAATATCCTTACGTATCGATTTATTAAACTTAACCACTCCAAAGTTACTGCGAAATTGCTTTCAAGTTTGCAAATTTGTTATTTATTAATCAAGAACGCAGCAGGCACCGGACATCAATCAGAATTCTGTTGTGAATAAAGAAATCAAGTGTCAAAATTACAAGACGCAAGCGCACGCTCGTGGTGCCTTTTATGATGGTTTATTATACGTCCCCCATTCATTTTCACTTTGAACGCAGAACTCGTCGCCTGGCAATTTTTCTCCCTTTTGTCAGGATAAGGAGGCGTGGAGAGCCCACTAGATATGAATACAAGTGCTCAAAGAATCTCAATAGACGCTGTAAACATACCTTTGAGGAAATAATATGGTAGTTATACTGACGAGCGTTGTCTGATTCTTTATGACTGCCACGGAAATTTCTTAATATAAATTGACACTCATTTTCTAAACTTTAGAATCTTTAGGTATGTTATATCGAGTTTATGAAATTTTCGTACATACGGGTACGACAGCTTATATTCGAAATTTATTACCTATGCATATTTCATCTACGAACGGTTGCTATACGCGATGAATGACAATTATAGGGTTAAACGAACTTACCTGAAGTGAAGTTCTACCCAGATTGTATGCAATACTTGTTTCGATAAAATTACTAGCAGCAGTCGATATTTCGGCTCGCAATAACGCGTAGTTTAAAGCACCTAGGTAGTGTAAAAATAAAAATATTATGTGGCAACACTCCCATCTTAACGTCATTTAGTTTATAGCAGTGAATCTGATGATATAGTGGAATATACATATAAGTATATTCCACTATATCATTGATTCATTTCCATTGACTTAGTCAAATTAGTCTACAATAGGTACTTCAAACTTAAATCTTAACC
The DNA here is from genome assembly GCF_025370935.1 of Choristoneura fumiferana. Lineage (NCBI taxonomy): Eukaryota > Metazoa > Arthropoda > Insecta > Lepidoptera > Tortricidae > Choristoneura > Choristoneura fumiferana. Next base: position 9,512,102 of record NC_133478.1, read on the forward strand.
GGGAAATTAGTTATTTACATAACTTATCGGTGTGGGTGGGACATTATTGTTATCGAAACAAGTATTGCATACAATCTGGGTAGAACTTCACTTCAGGTAAGTTCGTTTAACCCTATAATTGTATGCAATACTTGTTTCGATAAAATTACTAGCAGATGTTTAGAGGAATTATATAGACTCCTGTAAAATCAAATCAACGTATTTATTACTATCATAACGAAATGTTAATTAACCTCACTAAAATATTATAACATTAGTTATTCTAGGACACAGGTAACAAATAAAATCAGTCTCATTCTATGACATAGATACCAAACAAAATTAGCCAACCTCTGACACAACTTTAAACAACAATTGTTGTTTGAACAAGTATTAATATAAAAATAAATCTAATAACAAATTGTAACAAGTTCTGTCAAACAGAATTATTTTATAATACTATACATTTTATGTATTTTGAGCTGCTGTACACACAACTCTTGCAAACTGCACTTGTTCACTAACATTATTAATCAAGGGCCTATTATAATGTCTAGCGAACGTCGCAGATCTACTGGACCAGCCAACAGCCTTTAAAATGCTGTCTACAGTAAGACCCCCGCGGTGTGCGCAGGAGGTAGACGCGTGTCTGGTAGAGTGTGATGAAAACACTGATACGTCCACACCACTATCGGCCATCACTTGTTTCAGCCATCTGCTGATAGTCTGAGTAGTTGCTGAGACATGAGGATTCTTGAAAGTCAAAAATAAATGGTCATTGGACTCTGCAACATGCCTTAATTCTTTAGTCACATTAATATAAGCCGATAGTGTTGTGGCAGGGCATATCTGGGGTTGTTCTCTAAAATATGGCAAATAAATTTTTGGAGGTGGGTTACCTGGCGCTGTAGTCTTTAAAATGTCAGTTATTATTACTTCAGCACCATCCTCAGTAAATCTTATATTATTAATCCTCATATAAAACAAAGTTTGTACTCTTTGACCTGTAGTAAGAGCTAACAACATAGCGGTCTTTTTCGTGATTTTTTTCTAAATTTAATTTTTCTAAGGGGTACCAATGTTTTATATATGACAATACAATAGACGGATCCCATATATTTTCGTATTTAGGCATCTTTGGTCGTAATTTAAATATACCTTTAAACCAACGTTTAACTCTGTCATCAGTACCAATGTGAGTGCCGATTATGAGTGAGAGGGACGATCGATGACAGTTTAAAGTCTGATAAGAGGCTCCCTTGTAAAAAATAGATGATAAATAAGATATTACAGTAGGGACTGAGCTATGAAATACATCCACCTTATTAGTCTTGCAGTATTGCCACCACTGTTTAAGACAGCTACTGTACTGTTTAATGCTATTAGCGGATAGAGATGCCATCATTACATCAACCCCACTCTCTGATATCATCCTTCTGCTAAACGCCTGCCTGATAAGATGCACGCCCCCAGGATAAGCTTCGCGTGCATCGGGTGCGACGTTCTGAAAGGAGAAGTAAGGAGATTTTCAGATGGACCCAACATGACAACGTCAGATGTGATTAATGAAGTCAGCAAAGGATACCATGGTTGTGATGGCCAGATGGGATAGACTACTATACCGGTAGCTCTATCATTTTTAATCTTTTGAATGACCTTCGTCAATAAACAAAAAGGCGGGAAAGCATAGAAAAAGTGTGGAGTCCATTTTATGGTAAATGCATCTATGTTATTTGCAAAGGGTCCCTGTGCCATGATATATAATCTTTGCACTTTGCATTTGTTCGTGAAGCGAACAGATCAATATGTGGAGATCCAAAGCTTTTAACAATTTTTTGAAAAGCAGAATGCGACAATTCCCATTCAGTATCTATTTTAGTATAGCGGGATTCAAGGTCCGCATCAGTGTTATCTTTTGATTTTATGTAAGATGCAAAAATCCAAAGCCTTCTGATCTCACACCATTTCCAAATAAGTTTTGCTAAATTACTAAGATTGGGAAATTGAACACCTCCCATGCGATTAATGTAGGAAATTGCAGTTGTGTTATCAATCCTAAGTAATATTTCACAGTTCATTAAATCACTTGCAAAACATTGCAATGCGAAAAAAGCGGCCAATAGTTCTAAATGGTTTATGTGATAGCCTTTTTCTTCTTCTGACCAAAACCCTCTTGCCTTTTTTCCATTACAAAAACTACCCCAACCTGACCTACTTGCATCACTAAATATCTCCAAACAGAAGTTATATTGTTTTATTTCACAAAAACCAGAACTAAGATTAGCTTTCCACCACTGTAAGTCCGATTTAATGTCAGTATTTATTATCATTGTTTCATCAAAATTGTTATCAGACTTTTGCAAAGATAAATATTTTTCTCTTTCCATGGTCTTAGTGTAAACAAAACCGTATGAAACAGCCATACAGACCGATACTAAATTTCCCAATAATTGAGCAAAGTCTCTAATTGAACAACTTTCAACCTTCAAAAACTTATTTACCATTGATAGTAACTTATCCCTCTTCTTTACTGTTGGGCTCAAGGTCAAGTTATTAGAGTTAATAATAAAGCCTAAATATTCCTGTATGTTAGATGGAATGAGGCGACTTTTTTCTGTGTTTATAATAAAGCCTAGGCACTCTAAAAGGTCTCTTGTAATTTTTGTATTGTTTTGACATTCAGTATAAGATGATCCAATGCATATCAGGTCATCTAAGTAAATAACTAACCTTATACCCTGTTCTCTCAGAAATTCCATTACTGGTTTTAGTAGCTTGGTGAAGGCATAGGGAGCCGTTGCCAATCCAAAAGGTAGACAGTTGAACTCATATAAACTATCATTGAACATGAACCTTAAATATTTTCTATGGTCTTTGTGAGTACCTAACAAATAATATGCATTCTTTAAATCAATTGTGCACATAAAATCTCCTTTTGATAAAAGTTTACAAAGAGTTCTGATGTCTTCCAACTTGAAATGAGTAACTTCTACAAATTTATTAAACAACTTTAAGTTTAAAATAAATCTGTGTGTACCATCAGACTTAGGAACTGTAAAAATACTAGACAAGAACTGATGGGGTTCTGCTTTACATTTTGAAATAGCACCAAGCTCCAAAAGCTTTATGATTTCAGTGGAGAGAATGTATCTTTCAGACTTATTTGTAATATTAAGTGGTATATTATTTTGATGTGGGTTAGCTACCAGAGGTATAGAGTAACCTTTAATCCATTCTAAAATTACTGGATCTTTAGTAATTTTTTCCCAGCAACAATAGAAAGAGCTTAATCTACCACAAAATTTTACCTCTATGGGTATTTGGCACGGCCTCTGCCCGTTGGCGGCGGTAGCCGGCGTCCCTGGCCCCTCGTGGCAGTGCGGGGCTGGTAGCGCTGCTGAGGCTGGTGGTGTCCCCCTCGAGCTGGACCCCTCGCCTGTGGGCCTTGCATTGGGCGTCGAGGAGGTTGGTACCAGTTTTTTGAACCCGATGTAGATGTCTGGGGTTGAGGCTTTGGTTTAAGTGCACTGCTAGCTCTCTTAATGGCAGCCAGTGACTTTACCGTCTCATCTAATTTTGTGTATAAAAAGTCTGACCGTGTATTCTCCTTCAAGTTTAGACTCAGGCTCTTGTCCAGATGCGGAGATATCAGCTTCTTACGCATGTTAGTGTACTCATAATGGAGGTTACATAGTAGCCGGGACGCATCTCCTAAAGACTTGATTATGTCAATCTTGTCTTCGCCTCGTGATAGCTTGTGAATGGCATAAAAACTGATGCTCCTGCTAGACCTAGGTCTTGCTGTCTCCCTTCTAGAAGTTTGTCTCTTGTTTTTGTCGAAGAGCTTAAAATCGCATTGAGCTCATTATTGAGCTTGGGTGCCTCCAACAGCATCATGTTCGCTGGAATTAACAAGTTTTTAGTAATAATCTCCTTTTGCTCTTTAGGCAACCCTTTCATGAGGATCCCATCCATCCTTTTGGTAATGTCACTGTGGATATCCTCTCCATATCCCTTTTCTTGGGCATTTTCATCACCCAGGGCCATCAATACTTCATTCGGAAGGGAATCTACACCTTCATCCGTAACTTCTTCAACCTCCAGGATTGAAAATGCTTCAGCCTCAGTCTCTACCTCATCCTGCCCTTGTTGTTCAATGTCTGGAACGTACCAAGTAAAAATTGAATCCACATGATTTTGAATACCATGACCATAGTCTAACTAAAGCATAAGAACAGGTAGGTAGGTACATGGGCCTCTAAGATCACCCTCACGTTTAGAGCTTACAGTATGCAAATGCATGGGCATTATATTTAAAATTATTATGTAATGAAATGTGTGACTTATCATATCATACATTATATTATGTTCCAACGGAACACATACATTCTCCAACGGAGAATACAAAGTACGCAACTGTTAAGCATTGTATCGGGTGTCGTAATAGGTGAATATGATGAATATTTTCAACGAAAATATTACAGAATCACAACGTGATTAATGTATTAGTCGAGATGCTTGATAAAGTAAGGGCTTTCCATTCCCAACGGGAATGCACTGAACGCACAACGTGCGTTGTGGTTTTGTACAACGTACAAAGGCGCAAACACCGTTGACTCAGTTACAAAGTAATATCGCAAAAAGTATAGTACTTACGGTTGTTACTATTTGGTGGTGTTGTTATTTCCCTCGACCGATATCTTTCAAGACGCTTTTCTAGTTTCTGAATTTTCGACCTTCTTTTTTCCTCGTCCTCCTTATCACTCTTTCGTTTTGGCATCTTATTTTATCGAAAACTATAGATTTTTTAGCTTTTTTCCACTGGAGAATAAAAATCTGCATAAAACCACGACCGTTGCGTTTCACGCGCGAAATAACGAATGACGTTAAGATGGGAGTGTTGCCACATAATATTTTATTTTTACACTACCTAGGTGCTTTAAACTACGCGTTATTGCGAGCCGAAATATCGACTGCTGCTAGTAATTTTATCGAAACAAGTATTGCATACAATTACAATATGTACGAGCTGTTAGAATTTGAAAATCCTTGATTAAATGACAGCTTGCACAGACTGTAAATGACATAAATTTAGCCTGTAAAATTATGGTACAAATATGTCACTTGGTTAAAGTAAACCAATTTGTGTTACCGTTGGAGTATTATCCATAAAAATAAACGTGGTGGATCGGAGTGGAGTGTGTTTTAAATAAATATCGTTCGCGGGCGCGAGCGACGACCCATGAATGCCAATGGGCCCAACATGAGCTGCTATTGTCGTGTGTGACACAAATTTGGAAGACGGCAATTGGCTTATTTATTATTGGGAACCGTATTTACTGATTCCTAGCGTACGCTGTGTGAATAAAACGTTATTAAAGATTACTGGGCCCTTTCTTCCACATGTACTTTATTTTTGTAATGTTATTTTGGTCGTGAAAAACGGTTAATATACTGGCTTACTAAATTGGATACCAGAACAGCTAGAATCCAGTATACCTATTCACACTTGACTAGTTAGCAAAATATTTTCCAGTGCGTATGGTGAGAAGAAACATAACATGTGTTTGTTACGTTAAAAGGTATCTTTCTTTAATTTTTTATCTCTGTATAATCACGAGAGAAGTTCTTTATGACGTACGTAGACTAGGTATATGTATATATACATACCCCTTGATGTACGTACATAACTAAACTAAGTATATGTATATACCTAGTCTAGTTATATACGTACATCAAAAACTTCTCTCGTGATTATACAGAGGTGAAAAATTAAAGAACACACGACATCACGACATGCATACATGCATACATGTAGAATCTAAGAGATTACGTTAACTGGCATTACCTTTATTTTTTATATAAACATTGAAAAGCTTCTTGTTCGTTTTCCTTTTAATATTTAAACACGTAAGCTATTTTAAGACTCAGTCTAATCTAGTAATTTTAGTCACAAATGCTTTCATCAGTTACGTGGGCTTTGTATAATTTATAGCATATTTTATTAGGTACATCCATAGTAATATTATAAATGCGAAAGTGTGTGTTTGTATGTTTGTCCGTCTTTCACGTCGAAATGGAGCGACGGATCAACGTGTTTTTTGGCATAGAGATAGTTTATGAGACAGATAGTGACATAGGCTACTTTTTATCCCGGGAAAACGCACAGTTCCTGAGGAAACAGCGCGCGATAACCGAATTCCACGCGGGCGAAGCCGCGGGCAAAAGCAAATACACTGTAATCGGAAACAATGATAAAGTCATGATAAATAACAATACTTAATAATGCTTAATGCGCTCTTGGCATCCGCGCCTGACTGTGACCTGCTAGCTGGGAGACTGGCGGCAGTTTGCAGTGAATGCTTCAGGTTTTGTGAGGAGATGGATAAAAGGAAATCGAGCGTTATGTGAGTTATGTCTAGTTAGTTTACTTGTAAAATGCTACCTAATTATTAATTTAATTTGATTGATTTGGTTGATTTTTTATGACTAGATAGATAAATATTTTACAATAATAGTAGCACACATTTTAATTTACATTTTAAAGTTTTTAGTTTTACGGTGAATTGGATTTGTATCTGTAATGCCGTGTAAATGTTATGATAAATAAATCAATAATAATAACAAAAAAATATTTTGCACGAGTAGTACGTTATGTTAACAATGCAGTTAAAAAAATTAAAAATATGGTAGGTACCTATAAATATGGTACATTATGTACCTTCACCTTCCCTGCAACTAAAGTAGGGATGATTTTTTACTTCTCTTCTAAACCCAAAGTGTGGGATATCATTGGATTGTTCTTTCAAAATATTATTCGATTATTAAGCTTAATATATTTAATATAGTATTGCCCCTTCAATAAGCTAAATCGTTAGCGAAAAAAATCTGAAAATTTTAAAAGGAAAGTTATGACGACTAAGTACCTAGTGTTTTGAAGTAAACGTGTAACAATCCATCAAAATTTAATAATTGTATATTGGCCGCATCTTAATACGAAACCTTACACCGCGCTTAGTCCGATACTTATATAAATTACATGTGTGTGTAATAAAACCTATTTTTAATGTTTGAAGTTTGTATAGCCTACCTGCTTCATAAAAAAGTTCCCAGAAATCATTTTTATATAAAATCTCATTTGAAAACGTGCAGACATAGTGAATAAACAGTGAAAGCCACGGATTTATATCTTCCATCCATCCACCGCAATGACATGACGTCGGCGCCCAAATTCCGACATTCCCCTAACCGCAGTTGAATCAAAAGGGGTCGTCAATATTTTCCCAATCACAGTGTAAGCTCGAATGTAAGCAAAATATTTGACCGACCAAATTAAATTACGTTTAACGCATTCAATAGTTAATAAGAATGGGTTTTTTTCGACTGGATGGCAAACGAGCAAGTGGGTCTCCTGATGGTAAGAGATCACCACCGCCCATATACACTTGCAACACCAGGGGGATTGCAGATGCGTTGCCAACCTAGAGGCCAAAGATGGGATACCTCAAGTGCCACTTTCACCGGTTCTTTTTAGATGTGAGTATTTATGCCTTCACTAGAGAATAAAATTGTAGCTCTGAGAACGGATGTATACTATAGGAGAAGATAAGGTGTACCACTGGAAGAAACGAAAAAAATACATGGAAGGCTCAAGTGCGAAGGAACTCAGCCCACTAGTTTTCATTGAGATATTTAAAAAAGCATTTAGGAAGGTTAGGTTAGGTAGTAAAAAGATGAATACAGTTTTAATTAGATTCGTATATTAATTAATTATAACATTGTTCTAAGCAGCTCTAGCTTCCACTAACTCTTTTTTTTATCTTTTAAACTCACTTTTTGTCAGTCCCTAACCAAATGCTCTTCTCATCCACTCAAAGTTTGACAGGTAGAAATCCCTTAAAGGGATAAGTTAGCCTTTGTACGTATATCTCAAAGTTTTTGTCAATTGTGTTTATTTATTTATTTTGTACATACAATAGTTTACATACATACAAATAACAAAATATCCTTCTTTTAACCGCCGACGCAAAAAGAGGGGTGTTATAAATTTGACCGCTATGTATGTCTGTCTGTGGCACCGTAGCTCTTAAACGGGTAGACCGATTTGAATGCGTTCTTTTTATTTGAAATCAGGTTTTCTAGTGATGGTTCCTAGGTATGTTTAATCAAAATCGGTCGAGCCGTTTTTGAGATATTGAACTTTGAAGTGACAAAGTCGGGTGTTTCCAACTTTGTGTGGGTTTGGTTAGTTCGATTGTTAAACTTAGACCAATTAATAAGAAAGGGGGATTGCACACGGTAAGTGCAACCTAACCGCGCCTAATAAACTGATAGAGCTACGAGTAGCTGCACACAAGCAGCGAAGCGCAGTTTTCCCCAGCGGCCCAGCTTGTTCGCAGAATTCAATATTCTATATAAAATAAACATTTTAATCTACTTAAATTATTTATTCTACATAGTTAACTAATCGTCTCAATAGGTATAGCGATGGTGAGATTTTTTTGGCATTTCTTCCCATGCAACTTGTTTACTATTAAACATAACCTAACCTAACCAAACCAACAAAAAGTTGGAAAACCCTCGACTTTGTCACTTCAAAGTTCAATATCTCAAAAACGGCTGAACCGATTTTGATGAAACATATCTAAGAACCAGCGCTAGAAAACCAAATTTCAAATAAAATAAACCGCATTCAAATCGGTCCACCCGTTTAAGAGACAAAGAAAGATACATTATAGCGGTCAACTTATAACACCCCTCTTTTTGCGTCGGGAGTTAAAAATGGGACTCATATTGGAGTAGGTGAATTAATCTTGTCTCAGATAGTATTTGCGCAAACAGTAAGTTCCGACAGTTATTCCAGGATTAATGTCCGATTAACTTAATAAACAATTAGCAGTATGTTTCAATTAAGCGTGGGGTGTGAATGTGTGCACGTACATAGCGCGAGTGTGTGCGAGCCGAGCCGACAGCTGCGTTGTTAACTTGCGTCGAGAAATATGTTCTCTTTATTTGATCTGACGGATTGGCAGCTTTAAATATTTCAGAAACTTATTTAGACATTTAATGATATACATTGCTATTATGTAAATATAATTAAATGTGTGCTAAATAGCTAGGTTGCTCTAGTAACTAGAGTGTAATCGCTGTGCTGTTGATGGTATTAGTAAAGTTAAACACTTGCCCTACTAAGTAGTCACTTGGGAAAAATTACACGGACAAATTATTGTTGGTCATTTAGATAACATTTAGAATGCAGTTTGCATTTGAGATAATTGTATGGTTTTCTAGGGATACGAATACTAGTAATATGTAAATATTTACCCCCTTATTCATAAAACTTAACAAGCTTATGTTAACTAACAAATGCTTTGTCCCTTTCTAACAAATACAAATGTCGAAGTGACAGATAAGGACAAACGAATTTTAGCGGCATTTTAACTAAAATAGGTTTGATTGTGGTTTATGAATAAGGGGGTTAATGACTACTTAGATACCTATATACATTCCAATCTGCACTCGGCCCGTGTGGGAACTACACAGCCTAAGCCCTCTTAATCTGAGAGTAAGCCTTTGCTCAACTTGTTGACACAATTGTATTTAGTAACAATTTCGCCAATATATACTCTTTTAAACTTTCACGGTTTTTACCAATAGGTTGAAAAACAGAAAAACACATTACTCTTGCAACTCTTGTCAATTTGTTCGTAAACGCCGCTGGACATCGGACAACAGATAGACGTATAAACAGGGCACTAAATGATTCGTGTCCATAGGGAGTGCGATAGCCTATATCGCGTCAGTAATGACGTCATATCCGCCCTTCGGCCCGATTGCGATCGCCCTAACGGCTCTACCACGACTGAGAGCGAGCGGAGGTCCGATAAACGTTTTCTAATACATTGCTTCTGCTGTTAGTTAATCACTTTGCGGTGAGCGTCTCGAGGACGCAATGAGCAGAGAATTCGTTCCCAAGTCGCCAGCCTCGCAACGCCAAAAACGCCATGTCAACGGCAACCGTTTGCGGCGACACACAAAGCGATATTGTTTTTGTTGTGGGCTTAATCAATCGCGGGCGATGTAAATGATCGATCGTTTGTCGTTTATGATTGGCGAATCATTCGGTTTGTGAAAATGGTCTGCTGTTGAATGCAAAAAGCAATTAGTCGTAGATACTTATTTGTGCATGAATGGAAACATTCTGACTCAAACCGCGTATATTTTGATTGAAAAATCAGATGTGCTGAGTTGTGAAATTATATAGCACAACTAACTAAATTTTAAGACTTTTCTCGAAATTTTTCATTTCAACTGTCGAATATTTACTTAGGTATTATGTATTTAATAATGACGGATTTTAAGTGCATAAACGATTATTAGAATGCTACCTATTTATGACTTGATTGGTTGATATGTGTGGTGTCCATCAGACTCTATACCAACATTTCGAATTCGTCGTGTCTTCAGAACTATACAATACAATTAATATTTGAAACTTAACGCCATAGACCCAAAACCACATTAAAACAGTATAACTCTCGGCATTTAAGATTTTTTTGAGCAAGCTCTAACTCACTGCGTTTGAGATTTTGTTGAGCGGTACGTACACTCTTAACTATCACTGTAATAAAAATGATTTCTAAATGGTGTAAACGAAAGTGCTTAGCTCTATCCGGTGTCACTTTGCTTTCTACGCCAAGGGCTTCCGCCCGCGCCCCTCCGACCGAGTTGTCTTCATTTGTCTTGCTTAATTGGACCCCTAGCTGTTTGGCCACAACATACTCCAACACTGGCAGTAGCCATTACGAAAGACAAGGAGAAGTGAATTTTGCAGCGACAGTTTGACTCGGAGAGTTTTTGTTTTTATGTATCGAGTTACCTTCTTACTTAAAAAAATTGGTCAAGTGCGAGTCGGACTCGTACATGAAGGGTTCCGTAAACAATTCAGTAAGTAAAAGTTTTTCTTAAAATTCTTCTAATATAAGTTTTTTGCTGACTATACTTTATGCCCCTGGTTACCAAAGTACTCGTCAAGACGACAAACGAGTCCAAACTCGATGCGGTCGTGTCGTTTATCATACAGAGTTCATATGGTCACCCGCTAGCTTTATCATCAGATCAACTCCATGTTATAATAATATTGCATTGTCATCGGATTTATACATGCGTGTAAAATTTCAGCTCAATCGGTTGAAGATATCCACTTCAAATTTGAGTTGAAAGATTCCACCCGAGCAAACATAGTTACATTAGGTACACTGCAAATAAATATAATGCTTGTAATAAGTTTTTCTTAAAAATTTCATTTTTAATACAAGCTTTTTTTGCCGAATGTACTTTTTGTTGACTGTACTTGCACTGTCGTCTAAACTACATTTCTGTACCAAATTTCAAGTTTCTATTAACTATTGAGGAGTTCCCTCCTGCAGAGACGATCCTGGCAGGACCACCAAGATGTTACTACTAGATTATTTTATTTTCATCAAATTTACATAAGTATGCAAAATTTCAAGTCGATCGCACCACTGGAAGTGGGTCAAATTTAGCTTCCAAGATTTAAGCAAAACAATAAATAAATAAACAAATAGGGCAAGCTAAAGAAAAGCTTCTAAAAATATCGCCGAAATTTAAGCACTTGTGCAAGTATTTCGAATAAAAAACATTCTATTCTCATCCTCTTTGGTTCTGGCTGTTTGCTTCTGAAGCCATTGCCCGCAACTTGCCGCGCGCGGCTAAAGAAATATATCTGTCAACTCTGTTCATTGGCGGGAAATTCGGCGGACTTCGTATGTTGTGTAATGAGGGCTATCGTTTTGTGTCTCACTAGATGGCGCACTGTTGCGTGAGGTTTTTAAGTATGGCTTTCAAAGTCTGTTATTACGGGCGTGAAAACAAAGTTTAGATTAATAGTTATTTATGATACAAGTGCGGAAAGTAGGCAATTCCCAACGAGTGGCGGAGAACTTGAAACACGAGCGAAGCGAGTGTTTTGAGCCGGCACGAGTTGGGAATTTCCTACTTTTGACACGTATATCATACAACGTTTTACAATGCATTAAGCGAGGAAAAAAATCGAGGCAGTGACTACATCATTTATTTGCCATACTTACTCCTTTTACTACAGTAGCAGGCAGTAGATATACATACCGATATGCACGCCAAACCAAAATCGTTAACGTATACACTTTATTAAACCATCTTTCATAACGATCATTGACTCAGAAGATTAGAACAGCTACAGCTACTAATGATAGGTAAAGGAGACTTTGTTTTAGTATCGTGATTTGTTATGATTAATTATTAGCCCTTTTTGCTTGACATTTTCCACACTTATATTGGCTAGTCTTTATCTCCTGCACGCTCCTATAATGCTAAATATCAGTGCAACCCGTGAATAAATCCGTGTAATAGTTAATTATCATCAAGTATATGTATTATGTATCTAATCTACCAGCTGTTAACAAAAAGTTACCGTAAATCTGAAATTTTTTAGCTTTGGAACTGTAAATTAATCAAAATTGGTTCACTAATTCTAATAGATAAAAGCAAATAAATAAGAATAAGACATACCGGTAGATGTTATAATATCCATGTGTGTAGAAGTAGATTATTCTATCAATTTAAGATGTTTATTAACTTAGTTATGTATATTATAGTTCACGTATTTTGTTCAGCGTTGAGTTTGTCACTGACAATATGTACTTCGTGAAGGACGTAAGGCGGCGTAAAGCCAGATATAAATTCATCATTTAAACTCTTCATTTTAAATTACTCATCAAAAATTAATTCACCGGACTGAACTTATGGACATTACTTTGGCGGGGTTCATGACAGGCGCGAACGGGTAACCATGATTGGTTCGTGCTACGTCGTGCGCGCGCACTGGAAGCTCATTGGTTAACTTTCGAGTGCGCGCGCTTGACGTCGCACGGTCCGAATTGGACTCAAGAATTTATTTCCTTTTTTTTTATAACTTTAGACGGAATTAAAATACGAGTTTACATGAAAAAAAATAATTAACGTTCTCTTTTCTGTCGCGATTAATCTGTATTATCTTATCAGTAAATATTCAGTTGGTTGCATCAAACGTTTTCTTATTTGTTCAAAGCCTAACTATAACGACTCTTTAGACTTATTTTTTTAACAATAGTTTGGACATAATTTGGCAATTTAAAAAGTTACTTTACCGCACAAGTGCGGTAAGTAAAATCCATACAACTTTACGGCACACTTGTGGATGCTTGCAGGAATCACTAATTTTCTATGGATATGTTGACCCACGTCAAGAGGCACTTTCCGAGCACGTGCATTGTAAAATCATATTTAATACACCTTAAAACTGTACCATAAAAATATCGAGCATGCCACATTGCTGCATAGTCCCCGTTTTGTTCGGAAAAAAAGGAGGACAAAGGTTTCCGAAAGACAAAACTGTCTCAAAACACAGACATTCATTGGCCCGGAACGCATATTTGCCATAATTAATTTCAGATATTGCAAAATATTCACAAAATTATTCTAATTATAAATAAACCCGCGTATCTCACCCAAAAACTATGAGATTTGACATTTCGGAGACCTCACGCTACACTAGCGCCTCTAGTGGCGAATTCATACGCGATAGCCCTCATTAAATAATTAGAAGCTCGACTAGTGTGAATAAATTTTAAACTGTATTATAAACCTTGTAAATAGTGTTAAATACTTAGTATGATTTTTTTTAGTGTAAAAAACAATAGGTAAACATAGTGATTAATACGGTGTGGATTTGGCGAGCGCTTTATCAAAGTTGGCTTCATTGAGGTTTGTGGTTCATCAATTACTTTATTAATTTGCACAAAAACGAATAAAACACACAATCAGACAGTCACTATATTATACTATCGAAGTTTTTATAAAACATCATTAAAATCGCAAACTTTAAGGTAAATATTCAAATGACATAGCTACCCGTTGCTAGGCGACTCGGTCGCCTTAGCAACGGCTAATAACGCCTAGCAACCAAAAGAAGCTGAAAAAAAAACACGTTTCTTGTATGACGACCCCCCTTTAATTTGTAACTTTATTTTATTTTTAGTATTTATTGTTATTGCGGCCACGCAGTAATACATAATCTGTGAAAATTTTAAGTGTCTAACTTTTACGGCTTCAGAGATAGAGCCCTGTGACAGACGGACAGACAGACAGACAGACAGCGGAGTCTCAGTAATAGGGTCCCGTTGGCACCCTTTGGGTACGGAACCCTAACAAAAATGATGACTAACTAACTGCCTTAACTTGAAAAGCAGGTTGCAATTTCAGTCGCATTTTGGGATTTATTTTAGTATGCAGAAAATAGAACATATTTTTGGTGTCATTCAGCTCGAAAGAAATCAAAGTCTAGTCCCAAAGAGCATTGAACATTTCGACGAATTTAAATTTTTAACCCGTGTTGCGTTGCTCCCAATTCATATGCATCGTTTTTTTTTTGTTTGTTAATTCAAACCGCAAAAGAACAATTATTAGCGCGAAGTGCTGTCTAATGCGTACTGCGCCACATAATCTTATCAACGATTTTACGCCACCGACAAAGGCGAATACAGCTTAATACAAACGCAAATTTCTTCTCCAATTCGCGATGCGTAAGGCCGTTTGATTCGTCGCAATGGTTTAAGATTAGGGCACAAAGTCAGTGTAGGAGGAAATTCCGATTTCCGCCAATTGTTAAGGTCCCTTCGAAATGAAATCACTTGTAAGGTTCGCCGAAACTGAATCACTTCAACGCCCAGATCCGTTCAGCCAATATCCTTAGATGTAGCTTCAGTCAGCGATTCAGCCGCGATTCTACCGCTTTTTAGTTACAATATGGACCAATCTCTCGTCGGAGAAGTTGCTCTATATTCATAGGGGTACGGCAACACGATGTCGTTTATCCGAAGTAAAATTCAGACGATGAGGTGTTTTCACCGGGAACGAATGAGTTCGCATTCACATACGAGCGAACGATAAATCGATTTGTTTTTGCAGCTTCGGGCGATAGAAGATAGGATATTTGAGTTTCATTATTGTTTCAAATCCTGAGATATGAATTTTTTGATGGTATACATTATATAAGTATTCTAAGCAAAAGTTGATTAATAAAGGAAGTAAGTAGTTTTCAGCTATAAAGCTTTTAGACTGCTTTTTGACACTTCAAATAATGTTCAATGTCAGAAATACAGTTAAAATACCATTTCAATAAGCAGGAGGATACATCATTAAGATTTCAAAATGTCTTTAAATATTTTTTTATATGAACACACGGCATATAACCGGCTAACTGCGACCAGTGAAACTAGGTCACAACAATAAATTTAGTTCTGCAACAGCAGTGAGTTGAACAAATATTAAATTACATGCTCATTTTCAAGGAAAACAACCCATTATTTACATTGTTGGCTTTAAAATTGTGAAGTGCAATGAAAAAACCACACATATGTGTACGTAAAGCGATTTATAAGTTTTATAACACGTGTCATTAACATAATAATAAAACACATAACTCTCATAAAGTTACTTCTTAAGAGCTGCCTAAGTAAAACAGCAGCACTTACGGACCGCTGACAACGTCATGCGAGATCCAGAATTATAAATTGCACGTTCAGTTGGCAGAATGTCAAAATGGTGGAACAATTACGACGTCAAGTCCATAAGGATTACACGTCGACACGCCACATTTCATGTCGGGCCGACAAGTTGCCTCGTCATTTCACTTTGTCGCAGCTTCATCACAAGACTTTTATTCCAGTTTGGTGGAGCGCTGTCAAAAGTTCAGAAGAGACAATGAAAGGTTACGTCATGGTATTTTATCACAAAGGAATACCTAATTGAGGAAAACGTAAAAGTTGACGTTGAATCCGATACGTATTCAACTGTAACAGCTTTACACGCAGCAGAACATAAGGATAGGCTTAAATCAAGAAAGCATCTCGCATTCAGTATGACTGCAAGGACTAGTTGAGACGAGGCGTTCGTTACAAGTCAGACCAAAATTTTACATATTTCCAGAGAAAATGGAAAATATGACACGTGCACTATACCCCACCCACTTATTTATGTACAATTCATAGTTCGTATCATAACACAACTTTTGGTACAAACAAAAAGTATAACACCACATTATTTTTATGCTGTCCTATAATTTAGAAATCGGAGACGTATCATTACAACTTAGAAAGTAACACGCTTTTGTATGGATAAGTTTATAACTTTCGCTGGAAACCTTTATTTTTATCGACAAAATATGTATAGAAGGAAAAGGTCATTTAGGGGAAAGTAGGTAGGATTGTAGCACGGAGAACAGATGGCTGTTGGGCCGAAAAGTTCTCGAGTGGAGACCGCGGATTGGCAAGCGCAGCGTATTAAGTCCACCAACGAGATGGACGGGTGACCTTGTTAAAGCCGCAGGTTCATAGCGGATGCAGACCGCTGCCAACCGAAACGACTGGAGGTCTATGGGGGAGGCCTATGTCCAACAGTGGACGTCCTACGTCTGAGATGATGATGAAGATGATGAGGTAGGTTACCTACCTCAATGTATGCACTATTTACTAGTAATATTTAATATTTAAAGCTTAAATAGATGAAACCCCTACCTATTTAATTTTTTTATTAAAGTAACTAGCCTCATTTCAAGTTTAAATATCTGTGCAGATATTTTGCTGACATAAGTCCAAGTTTCGTAAATCAGTTCTTTTCGATCCGAAAAAGTACTTCTGAATTAGTAAACCAGATAGTGAAGCGTAACTTATTCGCACTTGAAATGGAAAGCAAAATGGAAGCAAAGAACTGGAGAAGAAAGACAGTGGTTGCCTTCCGCTAAAATCTACTACAATTATAGGACCGGCACTTATGTGTGAAGAGCCCGCATTATCACATACAAAATTGGCTACATTAGTTACATTAAAGCTTGCAGTTAAAGCTCCACTAATTAGGACACAAGTGGACGCCGTACCCGAAATTGTAATAAATACCTACAAGAATAAACCAAAGCGGCATGGATTATCATTATTGGTCAGCTCATCCCAAGGAAACATAACACAACTTATACTTAGAAAACAACTAAAACTGCATATTTAGGAGCGGGAAAAATCAAATAGTATCTATTGAAAACAAGAAATATACGTGAAAAATATTTGAATACATTAAGTCGATTCTGACATAAAAATAAAATCAAATTATGAATTAGAAATAACCATTTTATTCCTTGTTCTAGCACGCTTGAACACCTTCATGCAAATTATACCTTAGCAAACATTTAAATGTGAACCAACCTTGCGTTTAATTTAGGTATAGTAAGTACCTATTTTTAAAAAAGCCGTGGTGGCCCAAAGAAGCCGTGGTGGTCTAAAAAAGCCGTGGTGGCCCAAAGAAGCCGTGGTGGTCTAAAAAAGCCGTGGTGGCCTAGTGGTTTGACCTATCGCCTCTCAAGCAGAGGGTCGTGGGTAGGGCATGGATACCGGTATTCGGTATTACCGAAAAACCGGGATACCGGTCATTTTTTCCCCTCTTTTAATACCGGTATTAAATATCTACAAAACCGGTTTTTCGGTATTTTGACTTGTGCTTAAAATAGTAATAGTCGACTTTAATTTCAAACAAGAAAGCACTTTTAATAACTTGTCTTCAGACTTATGGCTTTTGAAGTTACTTACCTCTTAATCTACTTTCAAATTTCAAATTTACCGCGCACAAGTTTGCTTTGCTTATTTGTAGTGTAAGCTTTCTCGAAGTTGGACCTACCTAACTGGACCGTTTGTCCCAGGTATACATAGTCGTCAACAACTTCGAGCGCAGAACCCCCGACTATTGCGGGAGTTGGGACAACATGGACATTAGTTAGACATGACTTTCGTCTTGCCCATGTTCATTTTTAGGCCAACTCGGTCGGAAACTGCTGAGGTCGGCGAGCATAGCACTGAAGTTTTCCATGGTCTCAGCCATGACTACAATATCGTCATTCGTCAGCGAATCGAAGGCGAGTGAAGTACCCGCCATTAATGTTGATGCCTCGTCCTTTCCAGTCCAGAACCTTAAAAGCATCCTCCAATGCTACGGTGAACAGTTTCGGAGCGATCACATCTCCTTGTCTGACTCCCCGCTGCAGAGGGAATAGGCTTCGTGCTCTGGTCATGTAATCGGACGGACATAGTGGCGTTTTTGTACAGACACTAGACACTTCAACACTCCGATATACCGGTAGTCAACTGCACCGCTGGAGAGCCTGCATCACAGCCCAAATCTCGATCGAATCGAAGGCTTTCTCGTAGTCCACAAATGCAAGGCAAAGGGGGATGTTATACCCTTCGGTCTTCTGTATAACCTGCCGCAACGTACATGTGGTCTACGGTACTATAGGTTTTCGGAAGCCGGCTTGTTCGGGAGGCTGGAAATCGTCAAACGGCAAACCTGCTTGCGAGACGATTTGTGATGACCCTAAAAACAGCTTGTAAACATGGCTCAGAAGTGAGATGGGTCTATAATTCTTCGGCAAGGTGTTATCACCTTTTTTGAAGATGAGCACCACCACTGTCTTCTGTTCCATGCTTTCGGTGTTCCCCCCTTGGTGGAGGACGGAACTAAACGGCGTCTTAAGGTCCTTAAGGACTGGTTTACCACCCGCCTTCAAGAGTTCGGCTGTAATTTCATCGTCACCCGGGGCTTTGTCATTCTTAAGCTATTTGAGGGCCATGCTAATCTCGTACAGGCTGACGTCTGGGATTCAGGCTGATGTCTTCGTGATAGTGTCGGGTTAATCTAGCCCTCGGGTCTTTAGCTAGATTTTCGACGGGTGTTCGGGTTGTCGTGTCGCTATCCATAAAACCTCTCGTTTTCCCCCAACAGCTCAGGTTTGGATGAAATGATTCTGCCGTCGTCGGTCTTCAACTTCATTAACCGGCTTTGACTTACAGACAGATCCCTGGTAAACACCTTAGAGCCTCTGATACGCTCAATAGCCTCTTCAATGCTATTTATTAGTATTAAATCGGCGTACATCGCGCTTCAGAGATTTTGAGATCTGCCTATTGAACTGCTGATAGCGACAATTAAGCATCACCAGAAGACTGTAGCAGCATCACACGCCTCACCTCCATGAGCCTAAGGCCAGAGCGCGAGAGCTTATTGGTTCTAGTACGGCGGGTTTTGATGAAGTTAGATCCGATCGTATGGACAGCTTCCACAAACCCGTCGTTGTAATCGTCCACGTCGCTACCTAGGCATTCGAAATGGCTTTGAAGTTTGAGCTGAAAGCTCTCGGGGTTTTGGAGCTGAGCTGGTTCCGGGCGGAGCGAAGATTTCATCAGTAGAGACCTTTCAAGCTTGAACTGGATATTTAATGAGCCTCGTACAAGCGAAAGAAATTATCAGATTATGCGAAAATTTGGTTGGGAACTAATAATCGGTGAAACAATTTTCACCGAAGAATTAGAGAATCCAATTCCATATTATATTTTTTTTTATTTTAATACTTGCTCATTAAAAGGGAAGTTTATTAATTGCTTTTCATGTATATTGGTTATATTTCAACAAAACAACAGACTTATACAGAAAGAAAGAAAAATAAAGGGAAAATATGGAAAATACCGAAAAATTACCGAAATACCGGGATACCGGTTTTCAAAATTTGAATACCGGAATAATACCGGTATTGCCATCAAGCCCAATACCGCATAGCCCTAGTTGTGGGTTCAAATCCCGGCTCGCACCTCTGAGGTTTCGAAATTCATGTGCGGAATTACATTAATTGAAATTTATCACGAGCTTTGCGGTGAAGGAATCGTGAGGAAACCTGCACAAAGCTGCGAAGCAATTCAATGGTGTGTGTGAAGTTCCCAATCCGCACTGGGCCCGCGTGGGAACTATGGCCCAAGCCCTCTTGTTCTGAGAGGAGGCCTGTGCCCAGCAGTGGGACGTATATAGGCTGGGATGAATGATGAAGTATTTTTATTTCAGCTAAAACAGCGTACTTTTAATTTTACAGCGAGCAAAGCCGACTGTTTTGCGTAAATCATGAAATTTGTAAAAGAACTTGGACGCATAAATAAATATAGCGCGTAGGTAAATATCCCTGCACTGGCTTACTACAAATATGGCATCCGCGACCACTTCTTTGTTAAAATAAATTGAAATAAAAATTAACTAGCTAGCTTTTCATCTATGTTCCCAAGTTACAAAAAATCTACATATACGATAAAAACTAAAAATACTTTGCTAGTTAATTCATGTTAAAAAAAAACCGAAGTAGGTACGGTTTAGTCACTAAATATAGTCTTTGAACTTAATCATATTTTGTTTATGAACTAATAGGTCATACATTAAATGCCAGTTTAGTGTAATTACCTGAAATAGCCGGTTGCTAGTATTGATTGAATGGGCGGAATAATTGGCCCGAGGTTGAATAGCCACGGCTGTGGTGTGATTTGAAATGCGACGGGTGAAATCCACGCGTACAGTGTGGAACGCTTGGCATTAGAGTATTGCGTTGTAAAATAAATGAAGATTAAATTTTAATAATAAATAATTTAAAAAAAAATATTGCGCTACTACACCTGAAGTTAATTGCGAGGTTACATAGAAAAATAAGAATACCACCTATTAGGTAAACATACATCAGCATGTTTATTAAATGTAGGTATCTACTGAAGAATCACTTAAGGGGCTACCCGAGGTTTTCATCAATTTTTGTCAAGTTTTGAAACGTATCTCCTACTTTTGCACTACAGATAGAATTATAAGTCAAATGGCTATCGGTTCTCCAATCTTTTATCTCCATTTTTGTCTACCAGATTTTGAAAAACACGAATACTTAATTTTGTATGATTTTTCTAAACATTGTCTGAAAAACACTTATTTCATATCTCTATTGACGTGAAAGATCTAACATATATGAAATCTACATATTTGGGTTCGTCTTTGACGTCTCTAAAAACTGGTCGAGGGTTTTCATTTGAAACTAATTAACACAAAAGTTATGGCCAGAAAACCAGTTTTTAGGCCTAAAATTTTTCAAGTTTGATGCCAAATATCTCGAAGACAATGAACTTTGAAGTAAATATGGGATACTATATTGCTTAAAGTCGTTGTTGTTAATATAATAATCTACAAAAAATATTAGAAAACCTAGGAATTCAGATCGAAGGTCATTGGGGCATGGGATTACCTTAAGAATAGTGGCTACTTCTTCTTATCGCAAATTATGTGGATACGTGCGTGCACGTGTACCTACTTGTTATGAATGAACTAAGCTACTGACGAAGCTAACGGAAATCAGGAAAAACACGTTGTATTCTTGAAGCACCTAAGTACATAAGCCTTAAAAATATCATGTTTGAATTGTAATGCGATATATATTATCATACTCTGTTTCAAAATAGACTAACTACAGACATGTTATAAAAATATATATGTAAGAAAAACAGATAAAATGTATAATCGCTCATAGACCGTATGTATTTAATTTAATATTCGGTTTCTGTCTGTGCCCCCTACATGATATTTTCAATTAAGTCATTACAATTACAAATTGAATTAAAAAACTCGTCGTCCGTCCCCTTGAGCAAAACTGGTTACTGTCTTACAAATTTGCACTTCAAAGTAATTAGTTGCTTCGTAGCCATTAAGCAGTTTAACCACTGCTTGAGTGAAATACAAGAGGCACTAAAACATCTTATCTTATGATTTACAACTACATTATTAAGTATACTTATTTATTATTATGGGAGTTTCGATCTCATCTAGGATTTTTTATCAGACTGCCCGAAAGAGTTATTTTTTTAAAAGCAAGTATTTGACAATGCTAATTTTTTGAGCAACATTGTTTTATAGAAAATCATACATTATATTTAAGTTACCGTTTTCACAAGAACATCAAAAAGGTATGAATTAAAAACTTAAAAAAGAAAATCGAAAAATTCGATTTCCCTAAAAACTTTCACTAAGAACTGAAGCGGAGAATAACAAGTCTAGTAACTAGTCCAGAATTCAGTTAATTGAACATTCGGGTCCCATTACTGGGAATTTCGAGCTGGTCACGATTTTAAATGGATCCCGACTTTTGAAATTTAAGTTTCTTAATAAAGTTCTACTCAGACACACATATGTTTTTTTTTTCAGTTTTTATTTGAAAAAAATTAAGGCAATCACATTTTTTTACATAATATTATTATGGAACTTCTTAATAAAAGTGTTTGCTTCTTGTACTTATAATAATGTCCAATATAATTATTTTGTGTTCACTAAATTTTAATATATTTGACCTACGTCCAGCTATTGCCACAAGATCACACCTAGGTCGCCTTGCCAGCAGGCCAGGCGTTAATAGAAATGTTTTTAATTTATGTAAGAAATCATTACACTGTTGTATAGTTTTTCCCTCTCAGTAGAGTTATTGCTGTATAACAGCTGTATTAACGTTGTTCAATTAAACCTTCTCGACACATTTACGTCCGAACTACAAATCGAACGTGCCTCATGCCGTCTATTCTGTTCTGTACCAATCAAGTGTTTATAGCGCCAGTAAGACAACTAGCTTGAGCTACCTGCAAACAACGCAGCCAATTTGCACTCACACTCATCTCATACGCGTAAGAGAGAAGGCTGGATTGTACGCGCGAATGCTCGCAATCGCATTTTTTTCTATCGCTCGCAGTGGCTATCTCTTTCTATACTGATAAAATACCATTTGACGAAAAGAAAGGATAAAAGTAATTGTGATTCCGAATGCGTTATCATTATGGGGCCTGGTGAGAATAATATACCTATAACTGCGTACTTACAGCGAGAGTTTATTTGACTGCCAATTATTATAAAACTTGCGTGAAATTATGTATGATAATCCATTCCCCAAAATACCCAAATCTTATAAAATGTAGGTATTATCTATTCTATACCTAATAATCAAATTCTAGATCCATTCCCATTCCCAATAGCATTCAGATTCAAACAAATTAATTTCAAATGGAAATATAAAATCCGGAGGTACTTAGACGAGTAATTGGAAAAGGAATATTTAGTTCAATAGGACCTGTTGGGAAAATGATAGCCACATAAATATTATGAAAATATCTACAGGGAGTCTCTAACGGCTTTAAATCCAAAGTTCGACTCGCATAACTAAGCTACTTTTGTTCTGCAACTTTTAAAAAATAAGATCATTGTTAGTTTTTTTTTTCATACAGATTAAATGTAATTTTCAATGGTTGCGATACAATACAAAATTGACAGCACATTGATTCATGTTTATCTAAGAGATGTCAAATAAATGACAAAAATTATACAAGCCACCAAGTGAGAGCGATAACACCGCCATGTCCGATACACTGATTTTACGATAAAACTTTGATGATCAATAATTTCAGTAAATTATCTAAATTCAAGTTATTTGAAAATGTTACAAAACAAAAGCAAACAAATATAAATCTCACTTGCTTCAGGCTGCATATGGATGATATTGAATAGCTACTCAGGGCAGCCACTATACCAAACTTCTGAACTTTACTCGCCTTAATAAGTTCTTACCCAACTCGCTAATCTTATGCGGGTTACATAGTTTGTGATCTGACTAATAATATATCACGCTTAAGTTAATTATGCAACTTCGGTAGAAATGCCGATCTCTATTGCATTTAGTCCTGTGGCCTGATTTTTTTCTAGCGTCTTTACTTTATTCATAAAAGTTCCATAGTTTGCGAGTACAAACTGACATATTTACATACATACACCCCGTTTTTTATTTTCGTTAACTTCGATAAACGACTTATTTAATGTTTGTTGATGCTGGTAATTAACTTTTTGGGCAAATTAAAAAAAAAATGTTTTTTTTTCATACGCAATCTTTGTAAATTTTTGTTAAAGGTCAAACTGTGAAATTCGCAAACCTGACAAGTAACATTGGTGTGACACATAAGAGAGACAAAAAAATCACTTTTTTAACAAATATTTTAGTTACTTACTTAAAAGTAACAGACTTTAAAAAACGACAAAAATTAAGAAGCTTTTACACTGCTTTAGGTACTGTGCATATCGTATTATTTATAATTTGTATTGTGGATTATAAAAATGAAAGGCATAAAATTTCTTAATTTAAGTATATCATTTTAAACATTAAGAATGAGTCCATTAGTGTTCTGGAAAAATTAACTCTATATCCAGTCAATCAATCAAAAATAACACATTGTGTACATAAAACCTTGAAACCGTCTCGTAAAAAATAACTTTTCAAAAAATAATCTTATCTCAATTTGATTTTCATAAAATAATTGGTTTAAAAAGAAACGATTCCACTGAGTTTAAAATGATAACTTTCACTTAAGAAGCTCATTGAAATCGATATATTTGTTTAGGCTAAGAGATGATATCGACAAGCAAACAGAGGAAAAGGTAAACACTTTCAATGCAGAAGAACAAGTATCCAGACTGAGAAAAAGTCGTAATTAAGAGTTCATAATATGTTTTCAATTTAATACTGAATTTTACGATATAAAGTATATTATATTAATTAATTAAATATATAAAATCAAAGTTATCATATTAATTAATATCAACTTTTTTTAATGAATGGGTATTGTACTACTACTTATACGTACTTTTAAACAAACAATCTTATCTTTTTCTACGTTTACAATAATTTTACGATGTCATCACATCATTATTCCCACATACCTGACACGCGGAGGAACATTATCTAAAAGCTATTCGATACCAGTCAAACCGGTGAGCGTGTTAATTACATATTAATTTGTCAGCGAATCGACATTTAATGAGTTTGACGACGGTTCATTGTGAATATTTACATTATTCCAATACAATGAGCCTTTATTGAATGACATTTAATAGCAAAACAGATAAAAAGTGGATTAAAAAAATTCTACAGATGGACGTAGAACTTTTTCAAGTCAGGTAAAAATTACAAAGTTAGCAGTCGGTAGATAGAAATAAATGTTTTATTTATATTTAGGATAGGTACCTACTTCCATACCTACTATATTCCACAGACAAAATCTCTGAATCGGAGAGTGAGTAATCACTCTCCAATTTATTCTTCGATTTTAATGAATGCACTTTATTGCTCAAATATAAAGCATAATCCTAAATTCACATCAAGAATAAACTATGAAACCTATCGCAGGGCACCAAGTTTATATGAGATCAAGTAGTTAAAAATTCTAACTTCAGGTCAGCAATTTAAGAGCTTTCCAAAGTTTGTCGATCGATTCACATCACAAGTCAGTAAAGTTCGTAATTTAACTATTATATAAAGAGCCAATTTTGAAATGCATCAAAATTAGGACCTTTATTCATAAACGCTTCTGTTAACTTGACATTCGTTTATTTTGTGAGTCCGGATTTCTCGTTCGTCCTGAATCAAGTTAAAGTTGAACCAATCGAAAGAGTAAATCTAGGAGTATTCAGCGCCACGTTTGCATAAGCCCCACATAACAAGGACCTGGTTCACCTACTGACCTATATCGCCACAGTACCGCAAATTAGCCCTCTATACCTACTACACTGCTGTACATTATACAGCCAGTGCATCGTCCCTGACCGGTGCCGGATTCTCGGATATACTAGCATATATATATTAATAGCACGCAGTTTAGAAATCATTATTGTTCTTAGGTAGGTTACGGAAATGTAGCTAGCTATTACGGAAATGTAACAAAAGTTTTTCATTAGACTTATTTTCTACACTAAGTTTTATGTTACAAGTTTTTTGCAATATATTAGACGACCGGATGGCCAAGTGGTTAGAGAACCTGACTACGAAGTTTTAGGTCCGTATAGGTTAGGTTTGTATGAATAATACGAATGTTTGTTCTCGGGTCTTGGATGTTTAATATGTATTTATCTATATTTTATCTATATCTGATGCCTGGTATCCATAGTACCAGCTTTGCTTAGTTTGGGACTAGGTAATTGGTGTCAAGTGTCCCATGATATTTAATATTTAATAATCTGTTTCAGAACGAACTTTTTATTCTATTTTGCCGTGTGAGGGGTAATTAAATGGAACTCTGGTGCTAACGAGTATGATTTGTATTTTTCTAGCACGTGTTACGGTGGAGGAAAAAAGAAATGTATTTTGGGTATTTGGCAATCACTTGTCTTCTTTTTTGAGTCGACTGTTAGCTTAGGTATAACTTAACCTACCATCCATCACCGTCAAACTTAGCTAACTCCGAATAATAAATTAATAAATACCGATATCGTTATTACAGTTTAACATTCAGAATCAGCTATCCAAACATGTCAAACAAGTTACACGGAGTTAATTGGTCCCACACAAACAGCAATCAATAATAATAACTCGTAAACCGTTAATTAATAACGCTTACTATCAACGACCGTGATTACGCAAAACTAACTTGACCGTACTGATAACAATTACTTGCTTTGACTGATAAACTGTTATCACTGAGCAAGGCCGACGTGGCTTATTGAATTTGGAAATTATTTTCAACTTCTGAATATAATACATTTTTTTTATCTGACATCAATTGACCTAGTTCTAAACTAAGCAAAACCTGTACTATGGGTACTAGGCAACGGATAAACATATTTCTAAAGATAAACACATACTTTCCTCCACTTAAATACATATTAAACATCCAAGATTCAAGAAACAAAACATTCGTATTATTCTTAAAAATATCTGCCCTGATTGAGAATCGAATCCGGAAGCCGGAAGCTTCATAGTCAAATTCTCTAACCACTTGTCTATCTGGTCGTCAAAATCAATGCGGTTGTAATAATAATTACTATAATAGAAACACATTTTAACATCTTTAGGTAATTTTTGATTTGAATGTCTATTATATTTTAAAACTTCATCCAACTCCGAATGGAGCCACTCTGTTCAGCCGATTCATACAGTTACAATTTTGTTTATTCCTCACACTCACTTCCGGTAAGGTACCTACTTAAAACACTAATTAGAAGAATACCTATATAATTATATTTTTTGAAAAATTATTTACCTAACTGTGACTAATTTCTAGCTAGCGAAGATTTTTTTCCAAATCGGAACTAGATTTTATGGTCTAAATTACATTTAGAGGTTTGTATTTTAAACAAATGTTTGTCATAGAGGGACTAGGGACTAGAGAGAATAGGCTAGATTCTTTAAAATCTAAAAATGTCGGACATGGTTTTTTTCTTTTGTCCATTAACAAACTTGTAATGGTTTGATCTATCCATCGATAGGTACGCGTATGGAAGAAAACAAAAAAAAAACACTTTGTCGGTGTGATTAATATTTCAACCTTACAGCTCTACCAGCTTCTAGCTGAGCCGCAGACGGACGAACAGACATAGCCGGGTTACAAGGGTACATTGTAAGACAACGAAACCCTAAAAATTCCAAAAAAATATATCATATTTGACATATTTCTTAAAACCGATAATTCCAATTTCCTTACGTTTAAATGCCAATGTTTCAGAATGAAAATTTCTTAATCTAGCAATCCTAGCTAAATATATGAAATGAAATAGAGCTAGAAGTACCGACTCCGGCGCATTTGTCATATTGCGCGTGATTGCATTCGAAGGCCGCTGTCATAGATATCCCGATGTTCTAACTATGCGTCGTGACGCAGTCAAACAAAATTCTGTATTTAAGTACTACATATTGATTCATTCAATATTTAAGAACCAAACTTGCAATTGGGTAGATTCCTGGGTAAAAAATATTGTTTTTAGTCCGTTTCAAATAATAAGTCCGGTAAAATGAAACAAAAATTACAAAGATGAAGCGCGCCAAAGTTTGGTGTCTCCATTATTTTTTATTTAAGTACATTTTCAGATTTAGAAATCCGTTTGCAAAATCTGAAATTGACTTGGGCTTTAAAGTAAGTACCTACCTACTAATTTTTGTTAGAGGTAAGTGCCCCCATCCCTCCCCTTCTGAAGTTAGGCCCTTGGCTTGAAAAATCTGGAATAAAGCGTGATGCTAATAATACAATAATGAATTGAAAAGGAAAACTATCACAACCTAGTAGACTTTACAAAATTACAAGTTAATACTGAATGTTTTCCGCATATTAGTACGGAAATCTTCATTTCGCGTGGCCCCACACTCTTGGCCGTTATATCCGCAATATATATTTAAAAAAAAATGCGTTTACAATAAAGTTTTTTTAGAGACAGAAGTATCAAAAACCCAAAAATTCTTGACGTTGATGTTATAAAACTTAAGTCCGAATAAAGATAACACATTAAGTATTTCATAGCGTTATCATAATGTAGCATGACACATCAATTCAACACCTTTACACTCCCTATATTTTAAAAGAAGCAGTATTTGTTTTTAATTTTATCAATTAAACGTAAAACCTTCTAAGTGCCAGCATAAATCTTGTATTATATCTGTACCATTAATAATTAACCTGGCCATTTTACAGCTCAGTGTACCTATAGGATGAATGTCCTTCTCTAGGGTTCCCTAATTTTTCGCAGAATTTCATTTCGCCAAATGATCACTTGCCAACTTATTAAAAGATTCATTTTTTCTTCCCAACCTTACAGTTACCAACTGTACGTTTGGTCTGTTTGTTATAAATAAAGTCACTTTTCAAAATGCCAACTTTCGGTCAGTAGAATGTTTTGGTTGGTGTAATATTCATTTCGTTGTACAATAATAATAATAATAATTCTTTATTTAGCTAAACACAACAATCATTAAAGCATCTGTACAATAAATGTAGCTATATTGAAGTACCAAGTTCTTTAGGTTTGTGTTACAATTTAACATGAGCATGATTGGACAATGTTCCTTACTCCCCGTACTAGTTTAAACTGTATCACGGTGAAGTAAAATTCGTCATCCTATTAATTTAGGTTTATATCAATATTTAAATAAAAAGTTACTGCAGTGATTAATTGAGGGTAAGACAAATAAGTACACTTGTTGCTAATTGCTAATAGGTACATCTAACTTAGAGGTAAACAAGTAGTACATGCATAAACTTCAGATGAATCTTCAAAATGTTTCCCAAATGTTTTATTGAATAAGGGTTTCGTTTAGTAACTATGTACTTAATATAATAAGTAATGTGGGTAAGCGCAACATTTCCGTTGTGTTTTGTTTGTGCACCAATAAAGCGTTTGTGACAAACGCACATATGACTCAATGTTTGACCTATTAATAGAATACGGCAATGATCACGGTATCAATCTTGTACCAAAAGTGTGTGTGTTAGATTTCGAAAAAGCGGCAATTACTGAGTCTTCGATCCAATTTTGAAGACATTTACTTACAGGGATGCCATTTTCAGTTAAATATTATTTTTCATTAGACTCATGTTTTGGATATTTTAAACGAAGTATTACAAAATTAAATTACGATACTGGCACTCGCCGGCCGTTACCGCGGCACGCTCGCTTCGCTCACTCGGCTTCGTGCGCTGTTTGCTCACGGTTAAGCTAACACGGACAGGACTGAACTTTGCCACACATTAGATTTCTGTTGCTATACTTATTACAAAACTGGTGCGTAACTCTTACTAACTGACTAATTTACTCTAAGTAAAAAGTTGGCTTATGTATGAAAAGGGAACTGTTGCACTGACGAAATGTTATTCGTTTATTAGTTGTTTGATCTAGAGAAAGATTTGACAAATGATAAATTTTCCAAAGTTTTGAGTCATTATGATTTTCTGCTTTATAATAATTCGACCAAATGACACGTTGTCATATAAAAATTAATACTTAGTTGTCAATGTGAATCTTCGGCGAAACGGTGGTTGGCTAGTGATATTCCGCCAAAGGAATTTCTGCGAAAGGGCAGGACACCCCTTCTCTAGTTATTAATTAGTCAGGAAGTGTAAGTACCGGACACGCTTAGCGACTGAGCTAGCCGTTCGAAATGTACCTATTGGTACAACGATTCAATGTCATGCAAATCACGAAAGAGACATGCATTGGCGATGAAAGGTCAACATGGCGTAAGAAAAAATTGTACCAGCCTCTTGCAAGAACAAATGTGATGAACAAATTTACAATAATTTACCTATGTCTATACAAGAGTGCCCACAAAATCAATTTAGCAAAGTACGAGGTGGCTTCTGGATAAATGTATGCAAGACTTTTTTAATGATTAGGATAATAGTAAGATTAATAATACTTAGACATAAAGTAAGTACCTATTTAATAACAATAAAACTAAACTTAGCATATTCTGACATAATAGTGAACTGACATTATAATAGTAATAGGTAATTTGCAATGATAATAATCTAATAAATGAAAATAATAAATTGTAATAACAAAGAAGAAGAAATGATAAAGAGTTATTGTATTGTATTGTAATAATGAGAAAATAGCATTAACAAACTGAGATATTACTTAGTATTTCTTATATAGTAAATGCTGAGAGAAAATGATTTTAATATTGCACGCCCAATTAAGGTAGAACATTTTGTAGCACTAAGACCTTTTGTATTAACTATGTTCTGGCAATAAACATATTTGAATTTGAATTTGACGAATGCCCTCTTCATCAAAAGTAAACCTGGCAAATGTTGTTTTAAATCATGCAAATATCAAAGTGACAGATAAAGAGAAACGTAATTTATTGAATCAGGCGTTACTTTGCGGAGGTCCATATCAATGAACTAAAATAAGGACTAATATCGTAAGGTCGCGGGTGAGCAAGGAAATTATTTTAGTTCATTTAAAGAGAAACGTATTTATAGTTTAGAATATGCTTGCTTCACAGGTATAAAAAAATTTAAAAACTCACTTATGCTTTGCTGTACATACATTTAGATACTCTGCTGAACATTAAAAACTCATTTCAGACGACATAGTTAGTTCACAATGTTAGTAACCATAATTATGGTATAGTTATATATTATCGGCCAGTGTGTAAAAATCCTGTTAAGAAGTGGATAGTTTGAAAAACCTATTTTTATCACAACCAATCATCCTGCACATTTATTTACTGTTTAAAAAATAAAAATGATTTATTCGGATTATTTTACATGTCGCAATTGCGGCAGAATGTGAGAGATTTGTAGTACTTTATGACCTGTTTCATGATACCATGACGCATTTGAAAGCCGTAAACGGGTAACTTTCGTAGAGAAATAAAGTGGTTAATCTGTAGTACGTGAACGTCAGCAAAAACTGGATTTAAGATAACTTAGGCTTTCCAACATATTTAAGGAATAGAAGATACACACACAAACATCACGCCTGTATTCCCAAATGGAGTAGGCGAGCACACGAAACGTTAACGCTTCGGAGCCTTAGGGCCGAGTTTAAAGTTTGATAAAAATGGCACAATAGTGACAAGAATAGAAGATACAATACACAAAATTACGTAACCAAGCTTTATTGGACTATGATCCTAACGTGATGTACTATGCTAGTGTAACTAACCCCCCCCCCCCGATACAAACTTTTTCCTTCTATCAGCTAAACCTAACTCTACCTAGCTCAACTAAACTCACCTGAAAGTTAAACCTAAAGCTAAAGTTCACCTATAAGTTCAAACTCCTGAATCTGAAGCTAACTGCTAATTAATCAAAGCTCCTAAACTCACAGCTATGACCTACCTATGAGCAGCCTACCTATATATCTAGAGCTTATGAGTCCTACTGAGATGTCCGAAACCTACTATATGATAGCGTGATGATGTGAATTGGCCATGTGATCGTCTAGTGGTTGTCTAGTGCCTAAATAAAATGATTGACCCTTCGTTGTGTCCGTCCTAGGTAACCCATACGGTACTTTTAGTGAAGAAGTAAAGATTGGTTGGTCTGAATTTAAGCTACAACTAATTATCTACCTACCTATAACGCAACTAAAAACACATTACAAGAAAATAACTAATTTGACTAGGAATATAGAATGCTGTAGTATGTTATGGAATGCTGTTAGGGGAACAGGGGCAAGTTGTATCCATGATTACTTGAGAGGAACAAGTATAGCTATAAGGTATGACATTCTGAAATGAAGCGCATTAATAAATGCTTATGGTAGAACATAGTAAAATATCTAAGATTTAAGGAGATTAACCTAGTGATTATATAGGCCTGTGAAAGATTTCTAAAATGCTAAGAAGGGAAGAACACAGGATTAGTAAAAACACAGTGTAAAATAAAACCAGTAAAATAAGCCAAATGGAAACAGTTTGATAAAACACAAACAAAATGAGAATAAGATAATGTTTCCTTTTGCTATAGTATAATGGGGATATACAGAATACTACCCACACTATAAGGATATTGTGTGAGCGATAGGTAGAATAGGAATATGGTATTATAAGTTTTCCATTTTACTTCAGCAATTGGAAATAAGCACACAGAATTAAATGGATTAGTTAAGTAAATAAAGAGCATTCTAGAGCTCAAATGCAGAATAATAAAGTTGTATATAGGTAATATACTTATGTGTCCACCAGGTGATAAAATTCATAGTCGGTATATACAAGTCAATTAGAAATAGCATTTGGGTTTTCCTTCCTATAATATAATGGTATGGCAAAAGTACTCTTGCTATAAATAGTTTATTTAATTGATAAATTAACCATAAGAATTTATATGATTTCTATTTAATAATAAAAGCTCACAACAACATTCCAGTGATTAGTTAGTCAATAGTATACAGCAAATTCTCATCCGCCTACCAGTTCCAATCCTTAGCTTTGCTAGTTCCACAATGGCGGAATTCTGGACTCAAGTGCAAGCTAAAATGTTGTACCTAGGTAATGTATATAATCACAAGCGATAATGCTTGCCAGTTGTTTGTAGATGAAATATATTTTCCTTTCCTATAATGTATCAATGCACTAGGTGTTAGGTTTACTCTTACTTTAGCTTGTATTTGTATTGATTGAATACTCATGAGGAATTATAGGTTTTATTTGGAAATAATCTACATCATCACTTTCAACGATTAATTATAAGCTTGAGGTTAATGTAGAAAGGGTTAATATATATATATATTATATGTATAACCCCCCTTTACCTCCCACCGTTTATAGACCGGGGTGGTAGATAATAAATCGGGTATTCTTATCTTACCAAGTAAAGGCAGATTGTTAGTTTTGCAGGTAAGTAGTATTCATTCACTACCTATAGAATACCAACCAACTTAATATCTATTGGATGGAGGTAATGGTCTTCCCGTCTGTACAGTTAAACACAATATGAGTTACTCACTTTAAGAATACTGCAAATAATTATATTATTGTTTTGTAAGAATCTGTCGATAGCAGATAGTTTAAACATTTACGATTAATTCAGTCTGGCTCTCAGTACATGAATAGCGTTCCCCTGTCAAGAATAGAACTTTGCTACATGCCTAGCTTTGACCAAATATAACACATAAATGTCGAGAATTTTCTTTGAATGGAATTATCAGTAGGTATCCCATAATTGTGTCAACATCAGACATAGAAACTTTAATAGATTATTTTTTTCATTAATTTTCTATTTTCGTATTAGATGTCCCTAAGCGCTCCTTAAATCTAGACTTAATTCTAATCTTAAGATTAGGCAATATCGCGCACCGTGCGGTACTCTCCCTAGGAATCACTATCCGACCGAATGGCCAGTTCAGTCAGACAACGATCCCCAAGCGAGCCCCAGCAGCAGCATCATACATTCACCGGCGAATTTCTAATGATAACCGTTAGTTCCCTACAACGCCCTATAAACCGAACGCGCGTTAACCTAGACGAAGTATGATCAAAACCTAACGGACCTTGCCTAGTTCTGGTCTCCTAGTACAATAAAAGTGGTAAAACCTACCAAACTCATGAAGTTTGGTTTTACGCCCTATAAACCTATGAAATACCGCCTAGTAAATACCTTCCCTACCACAAACCTATTCAACGTACCTAGTTGCCCTAACAAACCTAGCCTTGTATCGATCTACCTAGGGCCCTAGGCTAAAATGTAATACTTACGTCCCAAAACTAGAGATGGCGAGCACCTCACATTTATTTTTAATTGCGTGGTGTGTAATGTTCAAAGTTTTCCGGAATGACAGGGAAAACTGCTAGCTAACTAACTAAGGGATCGAGGTGGCATCCTCTAGTGTACCTATTCCTAATCCTACGCCATGTGTAATAACCCCACCCGCGACCGAAGTCAGGGATGCGAGTGGAGTAGGGCAGAGAGATAATTGTGCGAATATATACATATATAAAGGGGGGTCCAGCACCACCGAACTCACGTGCACCGACACTGCGGATACACGGTGCCCGGGTACGCGCCGGGGAGAAGATAGCCTGACCGCCAGAGTTGGCGACTATAGTCAGACGCGGAATCGTTCTCCTCAATTCCGTCCCGTCCCGAAGGACGTTATACCTCTAAACTTTCGTATATCACCGTTAGGTATCAGGTTTAGAGGCCGGGAACCTCGTCCCGTACAGTCCCTACTTTCAAGCGAATATAAAGCGGTCCGATCCCACAGAATAAGGAAAACTGGAGGGCTAATAGCAAAGGAACCGAAACAAAACGCATGGGTACTCCCCTAGCGACATCGGCTCCGCTACCATCCCGCCAGCTATTCACAAACACAAAAATGAAGCCTGGAGAACTAACAGCGAAAAGACCGAAACAAAACGCGTGGGTAACCCCAGCGACATCGGCCTAACACTGCCAGCCCGCCAGCTTATATACAAATAAAATCGCGTAGTTACTATGTAGATCAATTACCCAGCAGCGTAACGACCTGCACTTGAAAGAACCCAAAGTTGACTATCCGTTCCTACGAGCCGCAGCCCTTTTTATAGTTTTTTTTGTGCGACAGCGTGTATTCCTGCTATAACTACATCTACCCCACCTGCTAATACTGCTAACACTCCTACATTTCCTGCTCTATAAGCACTTCCTGTTTCCCCAGCTACTAAGGCGCCAGCGCCGTTAAGAGGTTTTCTTAATATTGCTGCGCCTCCGGCCGCCTGCGTTCCCTCGTTTCCGTGCATTTCGGGCCCTTCCGCATATCGCTTCAGCTAAGTCTCGCACATCTCGCGCGCTTTATGCTCCTACGGTTACAACTGCGCTTCCTAACATCCAAGCGTTTACAACTACAGCTGCTGTTCAAGGTTTTCCTACAATCCATACTGCAGCGCCTATACCTGTGTTTTAGGCTACTAAGGCGACAGAGCCGCTTAAGAGGTTTTATGTAATACCGGTGTTTACGTACACTGCTAAGACTCCTATCACAGCGCGATTCCGTGCGGCAGCGCCTCTCGCGCGTATACCTACACTTCCTGTTATACATACTACTGCAGCGCCAACGGCGTTTCGTGCTATGCGTTTCCGGCGTCCGGAGAGCTTAAGGTGGAACGATTTCCATACTAATGTATTAACACAATCATGTGCGCTTGAAAGAATAATTTGAAATTAAAATCACATCTGTTGACTTTTATTTTGTTCTTTATTTGAGGCATTTTTTATTTACCTAAAGAAAGCTTTTGATTAATAGCTTAATCTAGATGATTATTTTAGTTATTTTTTGTCAATATGTGAGTGGACGGCGACAGTATCGTACGCCAACGGCTCGGTTAGTAGTGTGTGTTTCAGCTACGTTGTCAACTCGCTGACAATTCGATGCTAAGCGACGTTGCCAGATTTCGTTTGATTTGTCTGATCAAAATCACATAATTACCATTTTGAAGCTCGTTTAACTTTTTTTTAAATATTTTTGCTGGCCATAGGTACAAAGTCCGTCAGTCAAAAGACTGAAGTGCAACGAACAAATGTATTGCCAATTCTTTGGGTTTCCGACAGAAATTAGAAAGAAAATCACATAACATTAACGTATTAACAAATAAGTACGGAAAATTGCATTAACGGATTATAAATTAGTAGTGATAAAATCAGATAAAGGCTGCATGGCTTGTGGCTTTTTCCATAAAATAAAAATAAAAAAACATCAAGTCAAATGTCAAATTCGTCAAGTCATAATTTTTTGTTCGTTTGTTGTCATAGGTTGTCATGACATTGTAAACTAATGAAGTAATTTTTTCCTAAATTAAATTATCGTAATTTGTCCTCGAAACTGGCGGGATTATCATTATCTATAATCTATAATGTGAATGCAGTTATATTTTCAAGTATTGAACTGAATTATAATTCACATTGGAAACTATGAAGCCACGAACTTTGCGAAAAAAATACATAAAGCATCAATACTCTGGTCTCGAAAAAGACGCATTATAAGGAAATTAAAAAGTAAGTACAGTAGAGGCTGAGTACAACATACAACTTCCACCACCCCCGTGGGTAGCGTAGGAATCGGCTGAGGGATAATATCAGAAGATGGGCAGCAGCGTTTTCCAAGCAACCCCACATCATATACTTACTACGCTCGCCAACCCGCTTATCAAACGTGGCGAGTATTGGCAAAACGGGAAAATATGGGGGAGGCCTAAAGTCTCAGTTTCCATGACCGTAGGTGTTTAGGACAGTTTTTTTTACTGTTTTTTTTTCCAAGTCCCCAGCCCTTGGTAGCGGACTAACTTTTGAGCCTCATATCTCGGTAATTTTGGAGTTCAGAGAAAAGTTCATTTGACAAAATATGCTTCTTCAAAATATGTTTTATTTTCATAATAAAATATTTAATTACAGAGTGAAAACCACTGTCATAACATACATTGTCGGCTAATAAGCTGTGTACGAGACTGGCACAAGACTGGAAAAGTGGCGTGAAAATGCAAGAGGCACTCAGCAGTGGTTGTATGTGGGCTAATTTAATTGACTGATGTAAATAAATAAATAAAAACTGACTTAGTGATGGACTTTTTTATTTGTTGTTCAGTAGAGCCTTCGATTACTACCCAACCAATTAAATATCATGAAGAAACGTACACACACCTGCTATATAATTAATGGTGTGTGCTATATTTCAATTCCCACTGGGCCTGCGTTGAAAATAACGCCCAAGCCCTCATTGTGAGAGGAGGCCTCTATATGTAGGTATGTATAATGTATAGGGATAATGATTATGACTAATTTTCTCATAGTATGTAAAGTGTATTGTAAATAAAAAATAAGAACACAATCGTTGAGTTACGGTCAAGGAAACTGAGTCACGTACCAGGGTGGAACCTATGTGCTACTAATGTCATGTTGACATCCCATACACTTGCCAAAGAAATCACAGCGCAATTGAATATGAAAAGGTTCCACTCTGGTACGTGATTCGGTTTCCTTGACTTTGTAAAGGCGAACTTATCCCTCGAAGGGATCTCTACCAAGCAACCCTTGAGTGGATGTGAGGAATTATAAGTCTCATAGTACTTACTGTAGTTGTGCTGTGCATATTCAGATTTACCTAAAATTTTAAAAAAAATGTTTGTTGCCTAAATTAGGTCTTATAATTTTTTAGCTACACATTTCAAAAAATACTAACATCATTAACTGAGAACAATAAAAAAAAAACAAAAAAAAGTTAAACCTTACAACGGGTTTGAACCCGAACTTCCTAAGCTGAGGATAGAGTAAACTCAAGCCTTATGCAACTGGGCCAATCTGCTTTTTGATCATGAGAGCGAAATTAACAAAGACTTCTGTTTACAACAAATTACAAGCATGTGTGCGAAAATATCTCAGTCGAAACTGCAGCGATCAAGTGAAAGTATTTTCTAAATTAAAATACATCTGAAACTTGGTACGATATATCACAAATTTCACGCTATTGGCGGTATGTACATTATTTTATAAAAATATCCACGATTTCATTCCTAAAAAAAAAAAAATACGTGGAATTTGCACACTAACGTCATCTACTGGCACTGTAGTGCCTAGCTGACCGTGACAAACGACCTTAAGTAAATTCCTTCATTTCCTAGCGCTCGTCCTACTGCAGAGACAGCGGCGTTTAGAGTATCGCGTTTCGAGCTACTTAACCAATAGCTACACTTCCTATTCTTTCAAAGACAACGGTGTCTCTTGCGTTTCGTAAACTTCGAGCTCTTACTAGAACAACTGCATTTCCTATCATACAAGCGTTTAAAACTACAGCTGCTGTTCAAGGTTTTCCTACAATCCATACTGCAGCGCCTATACCTGTGTTTTAGGCTACTAAGGAGACAGAGCCGCTTAAGAGGTTTTATGTAATACCGGCGTTTACGTACACAGCTAAGACTCCTACTACAGCGCGATTCCGTGTGGCAGCGCCTCCCGCGCGTACACCTACACTTCCTGTTATACATACTACTGCTGCGTCAACGGCGTTTCGTGCTATGCGTTTCCGGCGTCCGGAGAGCTTAAGTAAATTCCTTCATTTCCTAGCGCTCGTCCTACTGCAGAGACAGCGGCGTTTCGAGTATCGCGTTTCGAGCTACTTAACCAACAGCTACACTTCCTATTCTTTCATAGACAACGGCGTCTCATGCGTTTCGTAAACTTCGAGCTCTTACTGGAACAACTGCATTTCCTATCATACAAGCTATTACTGGGACAGTAGCGACCCGAGAGTTTTCTACACTTCGCGCCCTTGCGCCTACAACCGCGTTTTCAACTACCAGGGAGACAGAAACGTTTAAGGGGTTACAAGCAATTCCTACACTTTTGCAAACAGCTAGACTTGATACTATTGCGAATTGTTATGAGGCAGCGGTGTCTACGTGCACATATACGTTCCCTACTATATCGACGTCTCATACTATGTGTTCCGAGAGCCAGAAACGCTTAAGCCTCCTCCGCCATCTCCTAGCGTACGGACTATTACACAGGCCGTGGCGTTCTAAGCATCTAGTTTCGAGCTACTTGAACTTCAGTTATATTTCCTATTACTCCAGAGACAACGATGCCTCCCGTGTTTCGTAAACCTAAGGATTCTACGGCCGTAATGGCTTTTCCTGTCACACGAGCTATTTACAAGCTAGCTGTGGCCCAAGGGTTTCCTACAATTCAAGCTTCTGTGTCTCTAACTGTGTCTTCGACTACCAGGGAGACAGAACCGCCTAAAGGGTTACAGTTAATTTCTACACTTCTTCATACAGCTAGTCTTTATACTATAGCGTAATACTATGCGACAGCGACGCCCCCTGCCACAAGAATTATTACAAAGTCAACGGTTTCTCTCGCGATCCCGGCGTTTACATATATTCCTACATTTCACGACGTCACATATATAACTCAATCTCCTTATGCTTAACGCTCTCCTCGAGCTAAGCACCTAGCTGGATTTCCTACCTCACTAACTACCAGGATAATAGGAGTCATAAGGAGTATACAAGTACTTGAACTACAACTTTCTCGGGCCCTATATGCCTCCATGTTCGCGCTTCCAGCCGGATCTCTCACAGTATAAATCACCAGGAACGCATCACCTAACAGGAGTACTACGCGGTTTTACTAAGTCATTCGAGTGTGATAGTAATAGAGTTTGCGAAGGTCAGAACGAGACAGACATATGGCTGTCAGTTCCGAACGATAAAAGAAGAATATTGCAGCTTGAATGGAGTCGCCAGAGTGCGAAAGAAATAGAGTTTGTAAGAGTAAGAGCGAGACAGGTGAACGATTCTGAATAATGAATGAAGAATTAACCTAAGGGTTGATTCTAAACAATATGTAAAAGAGACAGACAATGAGACGCACGATACATTCTTCTTTATTCGCTTTTAATTTGTTTGTGATTATGGCCAAATCCCATGCATTTACAATATGAATCACTAGGGAGGCAGCGCCTAATAGGAGAACTACCCATTTTTATTAATGAAAGTGTTAGAACGCGAAGGAAATACAGTTCATAAAGGTTGTAATGAGATAGTCATATTAACACCGTAAGATGAATGGAAGCGAAGGTTAGTTCTAAGTTTGAATAATGTATGGGGCTGTGAAATCGAAGAGCTTTATTGTTTTATTTATATTATATTTCATTTG
The DNA here is from genome assembly GCF_025370935.1 of Choristoneura fumiferana. Classification (NCBI taxonomy): domain Eukaryota; kingdom Metazoa; phylum Arthropoda; class Insecta; order Lepidoptera; family Tortricidae; genus Choristoneura; species Choristoneura fumiferana. The sequence goes on from NC_133478.1 coordinate 9,551,941, forward strand.
AATCCATGTATTCACTTGTGATTAAATATAGTCACCCTTTCTTTTAATGTGATCATTTAAGTAAATAACTAAGCGATTAACCGAATAATAGAGACCAGACATGGTAAACAGCAGAGGCTTATTTAATACATTGTGAACTTTGCAGTAGTTATTTAATTTTATGTTTATTTATTTATTTATTCATATATTTGTGAACGAAGCGGTACAAGGTGTCTCTTGTTCCGTTTCACTAGCATTGATATAAAAGATCCGTGTGCAGTATTTTCCTGATAAAATACCCTTCGCAGCCTGTAGGGCGACCGGCGAGTATTTATTTAACAACTACATCCAAGTGGATCGGCCGGCTTGCAGGGATTGGTTGGAGCCACGTAATAACCGCCGACACCCATCAGCCCGTCTTTGGATTGGACTATTGCATTGCACCAGAATATTTTTACAAGCTTTTATTTAAAAGTGGAATCGAATTTGACTGGCAACGTAAAAGACCTTGGTTGTTTTATTTCGTTTTTATTTATTTATTAAATACCCAACGCCATTTTCGGATTAATGTTATGTTGGAATTTAAAGTTACTTCAAAATTTGCCAATATCGGGCGTCCAATTTATTCTCTCTATCTTCATCAGTTCTTAAAATTATGGATTGCGCCAACAGTAAATACTGGGAGAAAGTAAATAAAGCGCTTATAATCCCAATAATAAAGTTTAATTACGCTACCCGGGAGTAAGTTGTCACTAAAATGCTTCCAAAAAGGCTCAAGTTTTTACGACCTATGCTCGCTTTCGACCCGCAGCCATTAAAACCAAATAAAAACATTAAAAGTTGTTTGAGATACTCTATTAACCGCAGTAGTGTCGCCTTGCAAGACATTAATCATGATTGGGACGTAACTCATGAACAAGGACCTCCTACCAAGCCCCATGTAGGCGATTATAATGTCAAAACACGGTAAAATAACGATCTACCTACTTATTTGCAACCAGGAAATTAATGCGTCTATGTAAAATTTAGTTTTCTTGCTGGCTCTTATTACTCAAAAACAAAATTTAGCGCACAGCAAAAATGGTGGCAATAAACACAAATTAAAAAATTCTGTAGACTATCTTCATTTTTAAAATGACACGGCGTTAAAAATGGCGCGTTACAAACTGCTACCTCTATGAAAATATTATGGAATACTTGCAAGCTGTACATTTTTGGAAATATAATAATTATGATTTTACCTAATTATATCTGCAAGTGCCTATTCTACCATTAGCTCTAGCAACAGGTGACATAGCAAAGTCAAACGCGTTCCATCCTGAATTCCCACATCAACTCTCCAGTATAGAGAGAGTTCTCACTAACTCCCCCAAACTGTTTGCAACTTTGCAACCTACCCTCAATAGAAACTTATAGATAATTGCTGTAATAAAATTAGCCTAATACTTATTCAATGTTGTCCTGATACTCCAAAGAACACATATATAGACTATTTAAAGAAAGGACGAAGTGGATAAAAATATTTGCCTTGTCCGTATGGAAAATAGCCGCGATATGACGTAAGCTTTTTCCAATGTTTTTTTTAAATTCAAAGAATAGGAAACAATTTTGAATGGGCAAACTTTAAGATAATACATACAAAATACTTGGGTTATCTCCTTTCTATTGCATTTTCAAAAAGTGTAATTCAGTTTTAGTATCATATAAAAACAGAACGGGTCCTCTTTCATTACACATAGGGCTATTAAACAAGTTCAGTTAGTTTTATAGCAGTTAACCTTGCTACTTGATGGTAAGCTAGAAAATTTATGGAAATATTAAGTTTCATTTCCTGTGCCGCTACACAGTGTTTTGCGATAGGTTCATCTCAAAGTGCTCTTGTTCATGACCTAGTTAATGTGTGTTTGATGGCTGTGAACTAGATTGCTTCATCAAAAAGGTATGAATCAATATGATGTGCATAATATAAAACAAAAGCTCTGATGTTCTGTAATGTTACTTAACGCGGTTCAATGATGAATGCCGCATACCATTTACGTATGAGTTCTATAAACTATACATAATTGTACTTTTAAAACTAAACTTAACCATTTCACCTTGATCGCCGATACCTAACACATCGACATACACATACATACAGTACTTTTCTTATATATACATCCGCATAACGCGTAGGAAGATTCTCTTCTTCAGCGTGTGCGCGGTAGCAATTATAGTATCCTGAGCATGATTGCAAACCGGCTGGACAGCCCTTTGTGGTGCACGTGACTAAAAAAGTTATAGGGGCCATATAATTTTAATTTTAATTTGTAATTTTAATTTTATTTTTTCATTAAGTAGGTATTTACTAACATAGTCGTATAGTTTTTTCCTATTGTTCTTTTAAATACTAACTACTATGGATGATCTTGTTTCGTCTGAAATAAATGATTATTATTATAACTTGCTTAGTGACTCCGGATGAAAATGCCAATAACCCCTCGTAGGGTAGTCGAATAAATATTTAATAAGTTTAAGGCATTTTTATGTTAACTACATAATTGGATATTGACTGTACATTACCTATATATACGAGTAGACACAACAAGTAGTTAAGAGAAACTGTTGATATCAAACCATTAAGCGGTCTTAGGTATCTTGGTATGTTTTTTTTTCATTAAAACTCAAAATACACAACGAGTTACATAACGGGTACTTATTAATCCTAAAGAGTAACAAGTTGGCATGTTTGCTAAACAAGTATTTACATTTATAATAAAAATATAAAAGTCTATAAGGATAAACTATAAGTAAAGTAACAATGTAACAAAAATAAAAAAAAATTGGAATACATAGCTGCTTACGGGAAACTTACACACAATGATAGTACCTAAGTGCCTGTAGTATCAAACACTAGAATTGAATAAAACCGTAGTAAAATGACAATTTCAATTTGGAACTCTATGCGTTAAGAATATCATGAGTATCATAACCATAACTACCACATACAAAAGATTGTATCTCATCTCTTTATGAAGATTTACTCTCGCACGCCGTTGGTAATATATGCAAATTGTTTTATTATTGAATTGGAATTCATCCTTGATAGCATAGTGAGCGAGGCAAGGGCGAGTTCTCGGTGTATTTATAAACCGAACGACACGCGGCTCAACCACGTGGCACGATGGCATTAATACTTACAACAGTCTTAATAACTATGATGTGTACATTATGAGTAATTAAACACGCTGTCACTGACACGCATTTATTTTTATTGAATGAGAAAATTATGATGGCTCGTGCCGAGCGGTAGTTTGTACGATTTGTTCTTTGTATGTTCGATTTTAAAAGTTTATTTATCGATTATTGTATTTTTATGTAACAATTAAAATGACGTTAATGTGAATACAATGTGCTTATCTTATTGATAAGCTCGTAAAAGTATATGTTTGAATGTTTTGGAATAGATAGACGACGACGACGACGATGACAATTCATAACCTTCCTTTGACAGTTAACTTTTTATGTATCGGATTCCTGACCATATTTAAAAAAAAGTCAGTTTTCATGTTTCCCGCTCGCTTCCTAACAGGTAATTTGTTTGTTATCCAACCCTTCATCGTGATAATAATGAGTAAATAACAAACAGAACACGCCAAATTTTGCCATACTAACTCAAAAACTTCCTTTAAGTAACAGTAAAACGAAACATAAGTATTAATACATTTTCTTCTCTTTAATTCAATACGTAGATAACTATTATGTCAAGTCAATTAAGAGATATCATTATGACCAAACCCGGCTTTTAAGCCCATTCAGATAAAGTCAGGCCAGTGAATAATACATCTGTCGATGAATGTATTAATTGGTGACTATAAGTATTAAAATTAAATCGACATTCAGATATTAGTTGTTACTTTTTTTCATTCAGATCTCCAAACAAAAGGAAACATTTTAATGAGCGACAAAACCCAGACACTTAAACACGTTCCTCGAACTTGCAGCGTCTGCTTACATTTTGTCTCTAAAAATACAATCTTAAAATATGTAAAAAGAGCCAAATTTCCACAAAAAAGAGCACTCATTTTCTCAGTCATTCTAAACGACCACTCAAGAATTCAAGCTCTCAGTCTCAGTTTCAGAGGAAAAATGTTATCCGCCAATTTACGCCTAATCGCTCATCTCTCCGCAAAACACCGCTTTCGACATCTGCTTATATTCCCGAGCGGCCCGCAGGGGTACTTAATTAATAACGCCGAAATTCACAGCTTTCGGGAGAAAACTACACAGAAGATACAGATATTATGTCAACGCCAGACAGGAGCTACGCTCAATCTCATTCTGAACTTATAATCAGAAGTTTTATTAAATTACGACGTGTTTGTTTGTAAACGTAGTTCTGCTGGCAGTGGAAAGCTGGCTCACTGTAATTAACTCTTTTGTGACGTTTCTCGACGTTCGTCGCTCATTTGAACAGTAAAGTCCCTAAGTACAGTTGTCGACTTTTGATTGGGACCCGGGGGACAGACGGCGGAGTTTTACAATGAAATTAAGGAAATTCCTAACTATTAATAGCCTATTCAAATGGCAAACTGATTTATTTATAACGGGCTGAGACCCGAGGCGGTAAATGTGAGTCGAGGTTTTTGTAACGCTCAATTGATTTTAAGACAATCTACTGGAAACGAGTAGGTAAGAGTTTTTCAGGCAGGGTATCGCTAGAAATTCTTGGAAGTAAATAAATTTAATAAAGTGGAATCGAAAACGTGTAGCTTTTAAATCATTTATATTAAATTTAGGAATTAAAAGTTAAAACACCTACGTATTTGATGTCAAATGTCAAAATCTGTAAGTCTAATTCTTTCTTTACCATTAAAATATGTACTTCAAATTTTATATAGTTATCAAGTCGTGAGTAGGGTTCATTGATTGTTTTTACTTTCTATATTGGTGGCTAAGATGATATTTAGTTTATAGACATGTTGCGTTGCTTAATCAGATGAAGACAGAACTCACACCTATAAATTATAAATTCAATTTGAACATAGGTACACTGATCTATAGATACGTTATAGACACGTGCAGCGAAGGGGACGGAGGCAATAAATTCCCGCATGTAATGTAACAAGAGTGCGATGCCGAGTAGCCAGAGTTGACAAACTACCGTTCGAGAGAAATCTCTTCGTAAAGCTCCAACACTAACTGGTAATGGTTGGCATTTTACAAACTGTTTGTGAAATAAAAGTACGCAAAGGAATTAATTTACACACTAATCTCTAATGCGTAATGTTCTTCCTCAATAGCATAATTCGTTATAGATAATGTTAGTGATAATTAATAATAATATAATAGCCTTGACATCTTTTAACAGATGATTTAAGTAGCATCACGCGATGCTGCGGTAGGCCATGATTACGACTATCTTTGATTGAGTTAACTTGCTACGCCTGATGGTAATTTAACGTGTAGTGCAATTCTGTGGAGTTTAAGTGTTAAGGTAGCGGTTCGCGCGCGCCGCGACAGAGACAAGCGACCGAGACACGAGACCGCGACCGGAGACCGCGACACGTGTCTCGGTCTCGCAGCATGTACTGTACGTTGAGACCGAGAAGCGTATTATCGGCGAGTCTGTAGGTGTAGTCAGTTGTGTTTGTGTCACGATGGAAAACCGAAAAAGAATGGTGGAACTTCTATTGGAGGAAGAAGAAGACGATGATTTACTGTTGTATTATTATTACAAACACAAAAGAAGAAGATTACCTACTAAGGAATTGTATTTAAATAGAGGCCCAAGAAGGATCATTTTCGCTTTTAGATTAGTGAAAAAGCACCTAATAGCTGATGACTATATATTCAGGAAGTATTTTCGGCTGAATAAAACACAGTTTGATTATGTACATATTAAGTTTACTGAAAAAAAACAATGAAACAAAAAGGATGAAAAAAATATTGTCCTTCAAATTTTCGTCTCTGTAGGAGTCTAGCCGTGCATCATATATCGGAGGATGCTGTCTGATCAGTTCAATCAGCGTTTCACATTCTTCGTCCGTAAAAGCATTCATTTTTAAACAAAAAACCACGTGTGCTTGGAGCGCGACACGAGACACTACTAGTCCGCGGCAGCGACCGTCTTGCTGTCTCCTGTCTCGCGTCTCCGTCGCCTGTCTCTGTCTCGCTCGCGAATTGTCGCTCAATACGATGCCTACGGTCAAGTGACAGTCGCGGTCTCCGGTCTCGGTCGCTTGTCTCTGTCGCGGCGCGAACCGCTACCTTTAGATGCAGTCGCATTTTGGCAAGTCTCTTAAGTAACACAATCCTTCTCTTTCCAAACATTTAAAGTGTAAACAAACCATCACAAAACTATCTCAAATATTTCGCCGATTGGTTGAGCAAGTCCAAACACAACACAACATCTGAGATTTTTTCACCAAAAATTTAACTTCTGCTGTAATATTTTTAACCGGAAAATTTTATACAATTTGACATCACGTTTTTGACACTTCGATTTCGAAAATCGGCTAAACTTAGTGCAACATTTGCCAACCTTAATTAAAAATTTTGAAACACTTTTACAAGGTTATTCACTGGAAAAATTCCGGATTCATTCTGTTTATACCTTGTGTATATTTACTAAGTGAATTTCACTCCTTGAAATCACACTAAGTACAGTTTGATTTAGTGTGCTTAACAGCGATCGAGTAGGTAGTTGTTCGGCTTCGCGATTATGCGACGGGATTCAATTTACCGAAGGCACTAATCGCTTTACAAACAACTAAACCTGGGTCGTCATTAGATCGAAAAGAAAGATATTTTTTCCCATTTCTGCATCAAGACTAGTGTTATTCTTAAGAAAATTTTTACTATAGATGTCGAAAACTCGATAGACATGGTTGATGTGAAGATAAAGTACCCCTGTTAATGATGTAAGCGCTAACACATTCGCCACTGCTATACTGGTTTGCAAACTCAATTAAACAACGATAGTAGAGTAGAGACATTGTCGATACTGGAAGTTTACAAGTGTCTCGACTTCGACACTGAAGTATAGGCTCGTGCTCATGACTCATGTGTGAGCAGACTAAACAAACTAGGAGGAGATAATATATGAATTTACACCGGATCCCTGGCAGAAAAGGAAACATGAAAGAAATCTGTTCTTTTAAGATAAAAAAACAACGAATATAAGTAGATTATCCGCTCAGGCTAGGGAAGGAAGGCAAGAAAAAAAGAGGGTAATTTAGAAACCATAGGTATCGATACGGAAAGACAGAATAAATAAACAACGTGGTTATCTTATTTGCCCTGATTAAAGCCATTGAAATACTTCAAAGAGATAAACAAGAAACGTAATCAGTAAACAAATTCAACATTTAAGAGCGACAAGATAAACATCAATTACGGATGCTCAACAGTATCTAATGAAGTTTATAACTAGTTTGACAATACAGTAATTATGAACTGATAATCCTTAGTCCAGGCCAAGTTTGATCAACGACTCAACTTTCCCAATGACACCTCATAAATTTTCAAGGGGAACGTTGCAAATTTAAGTTAAAAGGCTTTACGGCCATGAATAAAACGTGTCGAGGGTATCCCAGTAAGTTTTCCAGTTAACTTCTCATTAAGGGCGAGGTGGCGCGGCGGAATTTTATATGTGCTCCACGCTCGCCTTTGTTCTGCGGCTCTACTTCATTGCGATTTAATACAGAAAGAACATTATTAACCGTATATTTGTGCGCCGTGTCTTTTGACTGGATTTTAAGCTCTCTGTGGTGTGGCGGCTTATACATTTAAGTGATATAAATTCTCCGTGTGGCTCTGAAAATGTGCCTTTAACTGAGTATCAAATTATTAAGCGTATAATTATATTCTTAATCAGATTGAAATACTTATTTATTTGCCAATAAAAAATTACAGCATTACAGTAAAACCAATGCGGTGTAAAATTAAAATTACACAAAAAACACAAAAACAGACATTAAAAACACAAAGCACGTAACGAGAAAAAAAGTTATTTAGGGAGTTTTATAACTAGGTACATTATTTAATTGTAATACAAGAAACATGTCAAGTAAAAATTTCCTGTTTACCAAAGCTGACTTTTACTTCCTTAACAGTGCCAAATGCAAACTGTATTTCGCAGTCTAAACTAAACGGAGTCGATAAAAGTCACATCAGCTCCTCAAATTGTTCCAATCGCTTCAGATTACACAACAAACATAGCGTTACATCCTTGCGAGCTTCCCGATTGGTCGCTCGTCGCTCCACCAACTCGTCGACCGATCGGTCAAGCATCCACTCTAAATCAACCAGACTCTTTGTACACGCAACTCGACACTCATTTAAATAAAATTTGCATTTAATTCCCAAAAAATATTTAAACAGTTGCCCGCTTACAGATTCTAAAGAACAAATCTCCGAAGTTAAATTATTTAATTGAATATTTCATGCTGAATAAATTATGAAAGAAGACGGGACATCTCTGTTAGTTATAGATTTATGTTGGTGAAATGAATGCAAATGTTATGAGGCAAAGTATGAGTGAGCAGGCCATTCCCCGGCGGTTATTACGCACTTCCCCTGCGTTATAGGTTGATTATGCAACTGCGTTTATTTGCAAGCCATCCATTCCAATGTGAATAGCACGTTATTATCAAAGAATCCTTCAGAGATTTCTAAAGGATGTAAAGCAAATTGAATGGTTGTTAGAATTTGATGATTTTTCGATTTATTGTCTTAATTGATCCTTAAAGTCGGCTTACGCTTTCGCCAGCCAATGAACGAGAAATAAGTCGAGGTCGACATAAGTAAAAAAAAAAAATCGAATATTTCACTTTAAAATGTTTAAGTACTTCGATACTCTAGCCTTTCTCTTTGCTTTCTATGTAGATTTTTGTACCTTTTTGCGTCATTTGGACACCGTTGATATTCGTGACGGGTCATTACGAATTGGTCGGTAGTCGGATATCTTAGCTCAAATTCTTACGGACGAGTTATGACAAGCAGGCTTGGAATACTAAATGAAAAGCACCAGACCACCTACGTGGCCGTCCTACAAAACCAGCTCGTACCTACATAACACCAGCAAACCGTTGCGTTCCAGAATATGAAGATATGTAAATGATCATTAAAATATTGATAGTAAAAGTATGCAAATTTTGCTTAGATGAAAGAGTTAAAAATACAAGATTAATGGTAAATTAACATGGTTTGTGGTAAAAAAATCTTCTGATTACCCACCATTTGAAGAATATTATACCTTAAATGTAAAAAGAAGAACTATTTTCGCATGTTCTTATAGGTAATCTTCAGCTATCTCCATCTTTTCCCGTATTTGCCGTTAAACGTAACACGGGCCCTTAAAAATATTTAAACTGCAATAATCTCTTTTAGTACGCCAGTTATCCCGCTTGAGGTCCCGGGTTCGATTCCCGTGTCGGGGCAGATATTTGTATGAAAAATACGAATGTTTGTTCTCGGGTCTTGGGTGTTTAATATGTATTTAAGTATGTATCTATCTATATAATTATATTTATCCGTTGCTTAGTACCCATAACACAAGCTTTGCTAAGCTTACTTTGGGACTAGGTCAATTGGTGTGAATTGTCCCGTGATATTTATTATTTATTATTATTATTATAGTTATCCGTTTTCACCAATATTTTCGAGCTTTTTACATCCAAAATAACCGTAATCGTTGTTTTCAATGTGTGTAGAGACTCGCTGCTCGATTTCCGATTGCCGGTCACCCGATAGAGCGCGGACCGGCTCGAGTTACTGCCGAGCGTGAGGCTGTTCATTGTTTGCACAAATGCGTGCTTCGCAAATTGCCTCCTTTGCATTCGATTATAGAAATCGATTGCTGATATAATGATTTTAATTGACAATGTAAATCAAGACAAGTTTATTAAGTCAGGTCAAGAAACCTCGACGGCTGAGCTAACTTATTCGAATAAACTGCGTAAGCATGCAATATTAGAAGTATTAATAACTTTTCTAAGGTCCAGTGCACAAATAAGGAGTATTTTTTTCATACAAAGCTTATTCAAAATTGTCCCAATTTTTACCTCTCGTACCTTACCTTGTCGTTTTCAGTCGGTACACAATTTCGTATGGCTTTTCAAACATGACGTTAAAATGACAAGGTACAAAAGTGATCACTTATACCTATTGACTGACATAAAAAATCTCATTTATTGAATCAGGCGTTACTTTGCGGAGGTCCATATCAATGAACTAAAATAATTTAATTTAATTTAAATTTAATTTAAAACTCTGAAGATGAGCTCTGTTTGAGTTCGAAACGCGTCAGTGTAGTGTGGTGGTGGTGATAGATGGGTTTGTGTGATTTGTGTGTGTTCTTACAGTGTGGAGGTGGAGGAACTGCATGAACACGCATATTTTGCATAAGCTTAGCTATCGTAAGGACGCGGGTGAGCAAGGAAATTATTTTAGTTCATAAAAAATCTCTATTGCCATTATACAAAAAATAGCAGAAACCAAAACTTTGAATATAATTGGCAAAAGATAGGCAAAATGCGCTTGGTAAAGCATTGTTAGCAAAAGTTTAAAACCAAAATAGAAAGAATTAATTTGACCTGCACTGTATAACGCACAGACTTCAACACCACAAACATCCCATAATATATAAACGCGTTTTAAACTCATTAGTTCATTCTCAAAACTGAGCGCAAAACCGAATTCAGACAAAAGAAATGATAAATTTCTTTTATCTTGCACGTGTGGTCGCAGAGCAGCTAGGTTCCTGTATCAAAATTAAAATACCTATAAACGATGCATCATTATACTCTACTATTCACTCACTCACGCTTTTACTCCCTCAATGTAATCGACGTTTAAAGACGAATAAACACAAGTGTAAACAGACGGGATTACGTCACTATACTCCATTGTTTACGTACGCTGTATCATGTGAGATCATACAATCACTTATTATACCTGTTTGACTATGGAATTTTGCGTTCCAACTATCACATGACAGGGACTTCATTTCTAAGAGTGATTATTTATTTAAGCAGATGAAATGGGGAATAATATTCTTAAGCTGTACCATTTTTCTTTAGAGACGAGTCTTTTTCGATTTCGAATATTAAGATAATGGAGCCGTCAGTCCATAATTAATAAATAAGATATGAAATAACATTGTACTTATATCAATACTAGTGTATAGATGTAGTGACAAAAGTTGTTACACAGGCCAAGTCAAAATCAATCTTAAGCCAATGTCATAAAGACTTTGACATGGAAAAACTTTTCTCAATTTAACTATATCCTACACTCGCTTTTGACAGCCTCTATAAGTATTCACCTATCAACCGCCAACGATGTTAGCCGCAATCACGAGTACATTTTTGAATCACAACAGCCAAATCATATAAGTATTGCGGTGGGGGAGCTTTTCAACGTCAAAGTCAAAGTCAAAATATCTTTATTCGATTTAGGCTATTACAAGCTCTTATGAATGTAAAAAATATCTACCACCGGTTCGAAAAAACCTCTTAGAAACATCCGGCAAGAAACTCAACGATGTGAAGTTTACCGCTCTACAGCTACGTCACATAAAGTACCTACTTCGAATTGCTGAAAGAATTTGTAAAAGAGTCAGTGGTCATGGTCATTCTGCGGAATTATCGATCCCGATACGCGAAACTCAAAAACCACCCCAGTAAGCGAGTTGGTATTCAAGTAGGTAGTAAATAAAGTCACTTTATGTAAGAAGCCATGCGGGCCGGGCCGCTTCCTAAATAATGTGACCGACCTGGCTCCGCATTGCAGTGATCTCAAGTACTTAGCCGTCTTTGATTGACCGAACTCTTTTTTTACAATTGGAGAACATAATACTCGTAGTTATTTGTGCAACAAGAGAGCAAAGTTGTTTTTTGTTGCGAGTGTTGATTTTGAATCCCCAGTAAGCGAAGGATTCTATAATTGAATCACGAGCGGTAGCGAACACACGAGATGCAAAAAACTTTGATCTCGTGTGACACATACAATTTTTCACCTCAGCAGCGAGAATATTTATTATAAATGTTATTAAACCTTTAAATATGATTTTATTAAGATTTCTATTACATAAACATAAATATATTTGTTACAAATTCATTCAATTAGACAAATATTTATCCCAACTGTAGAGGCAGTATACGGAATTCGTTTACAAAAAAAAAACTGGAGAAGCGGCTTTCGTGCAACGAGGTTGCATACTTTATTAAAAGAGCGGGAAAATTTACATTTTGGAAATATTTCGGTGGCATGTAATTTATTAGGTATCGATATATTTTTAATACCATAAATATAATTTAAGATTGTAATCAACACATTTGATCCTATCTTTCGCTTTTTTCGTGTTGAAGTGAAAGTGACAGACCAAAGTGTAGTTCAAATATTTGAAATTCAGTGAGTAGACCCAACACTACCCTCAGCGTTTAAAAAAAATAATTAAAAAGTTACTGTGTCTCACGGAGAGTTCATTCATTAAGGTTCCTGTTCTGTTCTGTCCTGTTCCATTAGATTCCTGTCCAGCAGTGGTGTAGGGGTTTTAGCACGCAGCACGGATTGCTGAGGACCTGGGTTCGATTCCCAGTGCTGGTCTCTTTTTCTGGTTTTTCTGTGCATCCATGTCTCAATTTGTATTTTCGAAATGTCTTGTAATGTTGTTACAAGATATTTATCAGGCAATCTTTAAGTTTATTTAGCGCTTCAAGGAAACGCGCGTCATGATTTTACTCATCTAAAAACTAAACGTGAATATTAAGCCGAGGCCGCGTCATAATCGTTTAAAAATAGCATCAACTAAGTCTTTATTCGATGCACGTGCATGCACTGAAACGAGGAAGAATATTGAACTGTCAATAACTGACAAAACGGGCTCTGTGATGATGTATGAAGAAATATTTTTGGTAATCAATAGTCAGACTAATATGCCAACTCTGAGAAGGAGTCAACAACGACCTACGTACTTAATTTCCATCTGACTATCCCAAAGATTTAGGTACATTTTTATAACGTATTATAAATACTTAAAAAAAGGATAGCTGAACTTGTTTGGTTGCTTGACGTTTAGCCAAAATTTACTAATTAGGAACCAAAATTATGCTAATATTGCAAAACTGGTTTTGTAAGACATCACCCAACTTTTAGCTACAAGTAGGACTTAGTTTTGTTGTCAGTTTTTTTTAGTGAATTCAAAAATAAAAATCAGAAAAAAATATTAATCATGGTGAAAAGTCAATCTTAATATTGATTCTTCATCATGATCTGTCAAGAACAAATAATAAACATGATTTTTATCACCCGTTCAAAGAAAATAGATAAACACTTCTTATTACAGTATTTCTCAAAACGTTGTCCCGTCATGAAATTGACAAGAAATCAATTTTGTCATGAAATTATTAACCGTAAGGACGAGATCATAACATAAAACATAAACTACATAAAACATCCAAAACTTCTTGACGTCAGTAAAACGTCACGAAATCTTGGGAGGAAAAATTTTTAATTTTGTAACTACATCAAAACTTTCTACTGGATCCAACACCAAAGATTATCTGACTTTTTATCACTTTTACCACAAGGTTTTGTATACCTATTTTTAAAAACAATATTACTTATTTTTTGTGGTGAAATAGCTTCAGGAAATATTTTTTTTAAATAAGTGGACAACTGAAAAAATGAAAAATGGACAACTTTTTAAGAAATAGTCATTATACTCCTAATGGGCACCGAATAAGGCACTCGGAAATATTGTCAACTGCGACGTAGGTATAACGATTGTCGTGGTGGTAGTTTCTATAATTTTCCCGCCAAATTGCTTTTATTTTCTTCACCTGCTTGTACTTCCATAGTAGTCTATGCTGTTCTTTTCCCTTTTTATTTTAATTTTATAATTTTAAAACGAAGAGTGTAAATAAACTATTCATTTGGAAAAAATCTTAAATAAATAAATCAAAATAGAGTACAAGCACTATCGCTGGTATTAAAACATCTAGAAGTATAGTATAAACTAATTGAAATAAATCGTTTCGATTTTCATTTATTTTAACATATTTGTTGTTTTTTGAACGGTAGTAGAACAAACTCAACTTTGCTGAAGGCTTTTTTGACATCATCTTCAAGATAGCGCATTTCGTTTCGTCGTCCTACTGGCCAGGTAGGCCGCTAGGAACGATACAGTTTCTTGGGTCTAATGATAAATTAATTTAAAAAAAAAAGTCGTCTTGGACGTTATATTATAATTACAAGATATTTTTTATGCGGAATTCAATTCTGCTGACGGATTATTCCGCATAAAACCTTTCTTATAAGACGTAAGAAATTTTCTAATAATATCAAAATGCCTAACACTGACTTAATTACATCCTCAAGTTGAGGCTAAACATGGAAGTACCTTTGTTCACATTTCTTAATAACATTGCCAGCAATGTATCACAATAAGTTACCATATAACTTCGGATATCTTGTGCAGCTGTGTATAGGGCGAGTCGTAAAGAATAGTTAGCAATCAAGTTGGTTCACTTAGCATGCCTAATGAAGTTTACTAGCAAGTTTACAGTTTACTGATCAGAATAAACTATTGTGTTTGATACTATAATTACATTCGATAACAGTTAAACGAAGATGACGGTGATCACGATCATTAAAAATGTAAGCTATTTTAATAACATTAAGGCGCAAAATTAGGTTATATTTAAATTTAATTGTGTTCACCAATTAAAAATACTTAAAAACTACACAAAAAAAACTATTTACACAGTATAAATTTAAACTATTAAAACTACACTTATAAATAAAAAATTGCCCCAGATCGATGCCTATGGGTAGCGTGCCCAGGGCTGCAGCATTGCCACGTTGGTTGGCAATGCTGATCCTCTGTGCCACGTATGACGCAGCTTGGAGCATTTGTAGACTCTGTGGGCGCTTTTTCCCACAATTCTCAACCCCAAACGGCTCAAATAGGTAGCCACTATTAATAGCTGCGTATATACATAACATTATGCCATTGATTCAGAAAATTTGGGCAGCAACACAGCAATTAACGCGCTTCAAATAAGTCAAAAGATTAAAAACATTGTGTTTAGATTATTCTGTTTTTTTTTTTGTTTTTAATGTTAAGACTTGCACTAAGATAGGGAAATTAATCTGTTGTGTTTTATTACATCATATGAATCATAAATTCTTGTTCTTATCTTGGAACATAATGAATATTATACTTTTACTTTTGTCATTTTACTTTTATTTGTACTATTATTTATTCTGTGCTTTTGTTAAAGATTTACGGAATCATATCATTGACTCCGAAAATTCTATGTTACTTTATGTTTAGGCCAGATTTGACCTAGACGTGACATGGTCACTCTTGGGGATCACTGTAACCTGTTGTAGTTAACTGCTATGCAAATGAATCTTAACAATTGATAAGCTATAATACATTGAACAGGATAGAATTTAATATTGGTTAGCGCATTTTAGGTTTCTGTCTGTTCCTGCCTACCCACCATCCCAGCCTATACACGTCCCACTGCTGGGCGCAGGCCTCCTTCCAGAACAAGAGGGCTTGGGTCATAGTTCCCTCGCGGTTGGGAACTTCACACGCACCATTGAATTGCTTTGCAGGTTTGTGCAGCTTTCCTCACGATGTTTTTCCTTCACCGCAAAGTTCGTGGTAAATTTCAAATGTAATTCCGCACATGAATTTTGAAACACTCAAGAGGTGCGAGCCGGGGTTTGTAACCCACGACCCTCTGCTTGAGAGGCGATAAGTCAAACCACTAGGCCACCACTTTTTTTTGCCTACCCGAAAGATATTAAATAGGTACCATACCAACGTACCTATTGACACGGCTCCGCCCACCGTCTGCCGTCATTCACAATTAGGGAAAATATTTCACGGGTCAATTTACACCAGTTGCCTGGGCCTAAACTAAGCAAAGTGTGTACTTGTACTAGTTGTATATTTGCCTTGGGTCGAAAATTTTCGAATTCATCAAATACATATTAAAGCAGCTACCCCTATCTTGATTCGAACCCAGGATCTCTAGCTTCATCGTCTGGGATAAGTGTAGGGCCTACACTGTAGGCTCCGGCAGGCAACGAAATAAGGTAAAAACTAAAAGGGCACAGTAATCCCCATACAAGAAACGAATTTTAGTCAGCGTTTATGCACGATTTTAATAACATAATGACAGTGATTATGATGGTAGGAAATAGTAGGCTCTTCGTGTGCGAGTACGACTTGCACTTGAGGCGATTCTTTTCCTTGGTGAAATGCTCCTGAGCAAGATTATTTAAAGCCTGGTTGTTGTAGGTTATCGTATCTCAGTGATACTTAAAAAAATAAGTTAAATTTTATATTTTGTAAACAATAACGAGAAACGCCGCTGTTTTTAGTATGGCTTCATGCATTTTAGCAGATACTCGTCGTAAATGCTTTTCTAGTTACCAAACAAGAAGTCGTTGAAGAGGAAACACTTTTTTATTATGTCTAAACCAAAAGTTACGTAGGATTTGGCTTGCCTAAAGCCGATTCACCCGATTTCATTAGATCTTTCATGTGAAAACCTTTTCGTTTGATGTTGGGACTTTGAATACGTCGTACCTACGTAAATTCCCTGAAATATATTTTTTGCGCAATACTTAATATAAAATATAAGGCAACAACCATTTCTAAGTCTCAATACATTCGTATGTTTAAGTAATTACCTACATACCTAGGTATCTTGTCAAAGAGGAATGTAGAATTTTTGATTCTGGAAAGTTATTGTGTAACATCTAGTTTAGTAGGTGCCATGATATGTAACAAAGAGACTGTGATCATCATACTTCTAGTCGTTGCCTCAGGTGATCCCAAGGCTGGTATTTACCTCCCTCAAAGAACAGGATAGAAGTTCACAGGAGCGTTTTGGGGCTAATGCCTGTGACGGCAATCTCGACAAGGTTAAGACTTTCTACATTCAGTTAAGTATTTTTTAAGTATTAGAGGGCAATTATTATTTTTTCAAACTTCGTCCTTAATAAAGGTTTATACGTTTAATCTTATGTACTCATCTGATAATCTTGAATCTTATTAGTATTTACTATTCAGTAGGTACATCTCTCATGGTAAATTATACGTGAATTGTAGCACAGAAATTTCCGAACCCTAAGTCGATGCGTGTGTGACACGCACACGACAAGACTTTAATCTTCATCAATTATTTTGTTTCGGACATGGTGAATATTAAGAAGTCCTTTTAGTGCTCTCAAGTTCTTTAAGAACCTGTTCTATTTCATCCATTCCTTGTGCTCTCTCAATTTTATTCTTCGTTCGCGCTCTTGTAAATGATGACATTGCATTTCATGCTCATTTTTACGTTCTTTAGCCATTATTTGACTTTGTAATACCAGTATCAAGTACTACCTTTCTGTAATACCTACTTATCTTTTCGATGATAGATAGCTATCTTAAAAGAAATTCATATTCTTTTGATATACATTAGATGATTTTATCTTATTTTCCAGTCGAAAATTGAAACGTAAAATTTCTTTCGCAAAACAAACATCTTGATGTATTTCAAGTAATAATAATGGTCCTCTATTTTGTCTTCCTCGCACAGCATAACATAACCGAGTAATTTATTCATGCTTTCGTTATATTCATCATCTGCATAATGAGCTTTAGAAGGTACAATAACAAGAAGCTTAGAAAAGTAAATATTCGCTGTTTTGCACTGTGATTCAGGCGTGCAACTTGTGGGACAAAATAGTTTATTTTAATTTTTAACATAATATACTGAGCTGCAAAAAATCTGGCCCTCAAATGTATGCAGTAGGTATATGGAGAGTGGGCCAAATTTTGTGTATATTTTAGTTTCATTTCACGGTTTTCATTTCCAATTTGTATACTGTAATAGATAGCATTAAATTTAGTAAAACATATTAAGAATGTTGACTACTTATATCTAATTTATTTGTGTAGAATTTTTTGTTCATTTGAATATGAATTTCACTGTTATGATGATCACAATTTTTCATATAGGCAATTAGGATGGTTAATATACGTTTGGAATAATTTAAATAGAAAAGAGCCAAAAGGAACGTGTTTCTGGTTAAAATAATTTGAAAAGTTAATGAATATTTTGAACAATTAATTAAGATTAAAGCTAAAGGTAGTTAACATTGCGTCGATATCGATCACCTAGAATAATTTAATGTAGGTACAATAGTTAACCCTATCCTAATCATCCCAAGGCGACTCAATTAACCCAATTACAATACCGTGATACAGCCAGTGTGGAACACAATCGCTAAGTTCAACTTACTGCGTGTATTAATTAATTTTCCTGAGTATCCATTAATCAAAGCACATTCAATCAAAGTTAAACACAAGGTTCGCGGGAAATTGTTAACAGGAGAGCAGATGAGCGGCCACGTGCGTCGCGGGCGGGTACCGGGCCAGAGACTGCGCCGTGGGGATGCGCAGACCGACCAACTTGCCCTCTCATTTCCATGTATCCACCTCTTAGACAAAGGACCTCCGATCAATTAGGATTCAACCAGAAACTGCACGCGCTTTCACTAAACAAGCACCAGCTAAAACTCTGCAATCTATGCTTCAAGCCTCAAGCATATGACGCGGCAAAATAAGAAAAACGTGCATTACAAGCCAGAAAGAGACGCAAATATACAGATTAGTGGGTTGCACGAATGGGACGGCTTGGAACATTTTGTAAGCTGATAACCAGAGGCAGCGAACTGGGAGCGAGGGGAACCATATTCTCGCGCGACTCCGTATGAATGTAATGAATTAAGTTTCAATGCTATAGACCAGGCTTTGTGCGTGCGTGTGAATGACTTTGAATCATTAAAGCTCAGCATGGCACTGTTAATGTGAAAATTAAATGCTTTATTAAATCACAAATACCACGCATGAACAATGAACATATTCTGGTAGGTAGAACGGGAAAATTCTTATTAGAATGTTAACAAGTATTTTAAACACATATTTTTTTATATCAATTTGTAAGAATCACGTGATACAGTACAATAAAACGTTAAGAGTCAAGAAATATAATTTCGAAACATTATGGCACGACAAGGTCTTGGCAACCTCATTCTCTGTGATAAGGAAATTGACATCTAAAAAGCTCTGTTGTTATTCACGCTTAAAACCACATTATCCCTATCGATCTAATGATATAAAGTTACACCAAAACACATGCGCTACTATATCTACGAAGTGGCTGGTTTAACACAAAGCAGTCTCGAATCGCGACTCAAAACGAGTAGTCGAATACGAACAGAACAACCAACTGTAGTCTGCAACATATACAAACATAGACAATTAGCGTGCAATTTTTACCTATACATCCATGAAAATGAAATCCATCATTGGATCCTTGTGAATCCACTGCCACGGGACGCACACACTACCAAGCACGCACACTAACACGAAGTCCCTCCTCACGCAAAGGGAAAATCTTCACACACGACACAGATAAACATGTCAACTGCTAGACATTGTTACCCTAAAGTCCTTTCACGTTTTTCACCACAAATACACCATTACGCACAAATAATAACACAAACCGCATAAACGAACACAGAAACACTGAATTATTTCGCAATATCACCCGCGTCGAGTCAAGAAGACGTCGCTTTCGTCGAAAATACGCGTAAGTATTGTAGTGTCGATTCGGCGACTGTACTCCCCGCCCTGTTCCAGACTCGAATGGCGCCGCCATATTGAATCTCTCTTCACGGCCGCACAGTGGAGCATCTAGCGGCGGTGCCCGGAACGAATATGCACAATGGTTGGCAAACAGCTCTGCTTTTATACTAAACCTGCTGATTTAAACCAATTGTTTAAAATTAGACAAATCTGTCAAAAAATTGACATCAGTTTTCATTGAATCATAAATACAACACTATGTAAAAGGCATTATTTAGATAAGTTGTTTTTAACGATCTACGAACGCGTTTATGAACTCACTTCGTGCTTCTGAAGCAATCCACTAGATAGCGCTGATTACGTATTGTTATACATATTGTTACCTAAGCTTACAAAGGCATTTACATACACACTTAAACACATATGCCCAACAAACTTTGTACTTATATACACACACCTAAGCGTTAATAATACTTTCAATGCCACGAAGCTTAGCGGGATTTTAACTAATTACGGGGTGTATTTACGGCTTTCATCGTCATTATTATGTGTATATTAGTAAGTGTCGAATTAATACGATTATATGTCCTCATTTTACATTAATTAACAATCCTTCGCTGCGTATTTAATTTAACATTTATTTAAGAACTGGGTTATTACTCGAATGGTACTGGTTGTGGCTATTCATCGCCTAGATTTTCATGATCCTTGATTTATGATTCGATGAAATCGTGAAAAATAGGTATATCACTTTTTGGACTCTACCTTTTGTCAGCCACGTACCTACCAAATTTTTTTTATCAATATTATTAATCAAAAAATGTGTGCGCTTTTTGATATTTAAAATCAACTTTTTTTGTCAAAACTTGAAATCTTTGGAACAGAATGGTCCATCTCAATCAATGCAAAGCGGAAGCAATTTATGGCTATCCACTTATAAGTCACATGGCGTCAGTTGCATCGAAATCAGTAAGCGGAAGATCGTCGTGGAATACCACAGCCCAAATCATGTTCCATATGAAGTAGGAAGTAGGTATAATTAGAAAAATTACATCATGATCGTATATAATAGTATAGGTAATCATTTCATTAATCTGACATACCTATTTTTTACGAAATGTACAACGCGTTCAAGATTCTGGTAGATATATATCGTAAAAAATATGTCTAAACATGAATTATTTATGGTTTGTAAGCCTTAATCTAGTTTTGTCAGTTGTACATCGTTAAATTTGTACATAATACTTTAAATTTAATTTATTGATTGTAAATTGATTTGATTTTTTCCTAATATTCTTCTCGCCATTTTAACTCATGCTTCTGAATTGGAGACAGAAAGAAAATAAAATACATAGTTTTCATGGTAAGTTGATCATTTGAGTGTGATCACAACTCGCATGATAAGTCGATGACCAGAGTTCTCCAATATTTAGGACGCTAATAAAAATGTAATAAGCAGTTCGAATAAGAAATGAGGGAAAGTAATTCCCCAAAAACATCGTTTGCTGGTTCACATGTGCATCGTAACGCGTTTTACGTTCCTACCGTGATAAAATACTCTCTCGGACTTCCTCAAGTTCTGGTTTAAGGAGCGCTCGTTAAATTGACACAGTTGTAAGTGTTGATAAATTTCTAGAAGTATGATTAAATGGAGATGGAAGGACGTATAGGTATACACTAAAAAGCATGTTTGGTTGCAAAATTGCGGAACGCTAAAATATTACTACAAATCCTTTAGTTTACGTATCATGTAGACTTAAGTTAAAGAATGGCAAAATAAGATTAATTGATAGGAAATCCTATCATGTCCTTCTACAACCAAAAAATAAAATACCTTGGTCTCAGAATAGCTAGCTAATTTTTCCTGTTGATTTGCAAATTCACACGTTAATCTAAAAATAAAACAAATATGAAAATGACGTACAAAAAAAATAGGACAAGTAATCAGCAGTCCTATTTAGCTGTGAGTAAGTACCTTACAAAAGCAAGCATCATTTAGTAATTACTTAACCAAAAACGTCGTCCTTATCCCAACTAAATGATGTGTTAGGTCTTGTAGCACTCATCGCAGACGAGTTAATGAGGTGACATAGCTGTTATTGGACTAGAAGCAATGTCGGCTAACTGCCGAGCCTTGTAAGGAATATGGCATCGTTAGCCCACTGCGCCCCAGAGATCGGCGTGGGAGACCATTCGGTTGAATCAAAACTGACCTAGGGTGTTTGGAATGATAATAATTATGATATATAATGAGATATGTATCTGTGTCCATCTGTCTTTGTGTTTGCGAGATATCTGTATTTATTTAAGTGCAAAAAAAAACAATATTTGTTGTATGCTTTGCTCATTTCTTTTTGATTGGCTGACGGCGAAATAAATATCTTTTATTTGAATTTTTGATAAGTAACTTTTTATGTTTTTTTTTTGTTTCCAATCACATCCGGAAAAGGAGGAAACAAAATTATGTTGAGGTAATTACATAACGTTTATTTATGTAATTTCAGAATTATTTCAAATTATTTTGAGAGAAAGGTTTCCAATTAGACTTCATAAATACCTACATCAATATAAGCT
Organism: Choristoneura fumiferana; assembly: GCF_025370935.1. Classification (NCBI taxonomy): domain Eukaryota; kingdom Metazoa; phylum Arthropoda; class Insecta; order Lepidoptera; family Tortricidae; genus Choristoneura; species Choristoneura fumiferana. The sequence continues at coordinate 9,574,139 of NC_133478.1, forward strand.
TATTATATTCATTATTCTAGACGAGTAAAATTATGAATTATTTTTGTCCCACCAAAACACTTGCAAAACCACTGGTCTTTCGGACGACAACTGCCCCAGCTAAGAAAAAGTATTTTTCGGCATATTCAAAAGAGAGTGTGTTATTTATCTTTCAAAATGTAATATGTCCCGATAAGAAGGTTTATGTACCACCTTAATTGACGAGCATCGAAATAAGGCCGAGCCCTTGGCCCATTTAGCAACGCGTCTGCGCAGAAGAGCACCGTTTGTTTTTGTTTACATAATGTAATCAATTTACCTCAATATTATTTGGTATATTTACCGCCAGTACAAATATTTATCCTTACTTATAATTATACTTGCGATAAATATTAGGCTTAAGGGGTACGCTATTTTTTTTAAGTTGTCCTATAATCCGCAAGTCGAGTTCCTTCTAAGTACTGACTACGTCTCCAGTCATTTAATTTTAAGTTAGTTTTGATATTTTATGTCATATATGTCAAATATAAACAGATATTTTGTCGATTAAAGAGACACTGCAACGCAAATAAACGCTGAGCATTTCTTATAAATTTCGTAATACTCAACAAAAAAGGAAGCTTAACAAGGACAAATGAATTGGGATATTATGGGAAACTATATTAATTAAGCTCAATATCATTAAACCTACCTGGGTGCAATTTTTTGCAAATTAGAATCGAATATGTATCTGAAAATATTCATAATTATTACATAAGAAGAAATACCTATTAATATAATGTCTATTACATAAAATAACAGGAATTTAGTAGAACGTGGTGAATCAGGCCCATAAACTAGGTTCATCGTCGTGAAAACTGTTTTGGAATTGATGTGTGTAAGTAGGTGACAGGGCCACTTTATCAACTCAAATTACATTTGAGAAACAGCCCGAAGGCAAAAACCAATTAAAAAGTTTCAAATCACTCCATCCGCCTCAGCACGAATAACATTTTGTAATATAAAAATAATGTTCTTCTTTGTGTTAAAGTAAAGGTTAAAAATCAGAGAGTAAGTACATCAATCTGTCGTCGGGAGCCTTTTATGGCATTTCGCTGCCTTTTTCCTGTTAAACGGGAGGAAACAAACGCTTCCGAGGGCTAGAAGCGAGACGTAAACCGATTTAGTATCGCCGTCCATTACTTTCTTGCTATCGCCTATTTGTTACAACGTATGAAATATACTTTCAATGTAGGTATTAAGAACGATTTGATAACGAGTTGTTGGTTTGGTAAGGAATGTGAAATAAATTGGTAAGATGAACTTTTTATTCGCTGTGGTTGCGTTGCGTATCACAGCACAATCTTTGCTAGAGATACAGGCGGCTAGTGTAGGTACTTGTACTTATACTATTTTTTATGAGAGATTTCCTGTCCGTGTGTTTTTCACGGAAAACTACACAACGAATTTTAATAAAATTTGGCACACTAAGTTTTGCACGGCAAACTGTATAATTTTTCGCAGATATAGATTGTCGTCTATTCTGTATTAATCGCATTGTAATCACACACCAGGCTAATAAACTATTATCTGCAAAATTTTATCAAAAACCTTAGTTTTCCGTTAAACACGAACAGCCATTTGCATATTGTTACCAACTTTCGTTTCATCATCATGATTTTTGTCATCATCTGCCAGCATCATCGTCATCATCAGTTAGAAGAGTTTCACTGCTGGCTGAACAAAAGCCTCCCCCTTAGAACGCACATGAATTGCTTGCATCCACCGGTAACCACTCTCTCTTCGCGATTGCTAAGTTCCATGACTAATAAGATGACAAATGACTACATAATACTAACAGCATCTCAATATAACAAATAAGGCCTTTGTGTTCTATGAGATGAGAATCATAATCAACAGCAAATGATGACTTTCTGATAATATAGCGAATGAAATACTACAGTAGCTCGTTTCGTATACTTTCAATGAGGAGGAAAACTGTCATTTTATCCCGTCCGCATTAAGCGACTGTACCTTGTTATGACCTTGTTGTACCTTGTTCTTGTTGAAGAACTGTCAAACTCAGTATATTTTTATGAATACTTTCAAACTTTTATATTTTTTTCAAAGATGCCTCAATGTAGCGTGCTAAACTATAAAAATAGGGAAGTTCATCTATTTCCCAAGGAAGCAAAGCGAAGAAAACTATGGGAACATGCATTACGCATTAAAAACTTTAAAGCAAATGATTCAGCACGTTTGTGTTCACTGCATTTCAAAGACGATGATTATTTTGGGAAAAATAAATATACTTACAGGCGATTGAAAATATTCTTTTATTTATTGTTTGCATGCTGATGTTGGGAATAGGCGAATCGGCGTTCAGCTCTTTGAAAGAATCCAAGGGTGGGCATGTATATGAACGGTCTTCCTGGATATCTAGTCGGCACCAAAGTTTTTGTTCCGATCATACGCCTCCAACCTTAAAGAAAAAAACTACACATAAACATCGAGAATTTAAATGGGAAGATAATATGCAACATAGCCTCAAATATTTAAAGTAGTTACCTACCTTTTTATCAAATCAGCCTTTTTGCCAGCCTCCGATGCATTTCTCCTTCGCAGCTCAACTTGAAGTTTATACACAGTCATAATCGAGTACATTTTGCCTGTTAATCGCAGAAACGGTTCAAAAAATCACAACCACACATTTGACACGAAACGTAAACAAGGTACAGTCACTTAAAGCGCCATCTGCGTCAAGCTTCTAGTTTGCCTCCTAATTGCATTGCTGTATTTTATTTTTCTTCGTCTTGTTTAATTTGCTCAAAATACGCATTAGAATAAAACCCCCATGTTTTCCGCAACAGCGCAGCGTAATATCGTCGACGCAAGATTTTTACAGGACATAAAGTTGATCGCTCGAGCTCTGTGGATGGCAGTAAAACGCTGCAAACTAAAGCAGTTCGCCGCTCAACGAGTTTATTGCAGTGTTTTATCCTTGCCGAGCATCGAAATTATCTAAATTTTATTTGAAGGAATTCCTTACGTGACGGTTTAGCTTTCGTGTTTTTGAATCCTTGGAATATGAGTTTCAAGAAAAGGCTCTTCGTAAAGGGTGTAAAAATTAAACCTTGATTTAGAGTTAGTTTAATATAGTAGTGTCAAACTGAAACTAGGTTTAACAACCAAATGTAAAATACTTCTCCAGCAAGTGGTTCTTAAAATTAGTATTGTGTAAATAAGATTTTTTTTCTCCAATTTAAAACTCTATCTTTCCCTTCTCGTTTTATGTTCACAATCTTACCATTCTTATTATTCTTCACTTATATTTTTTTAACCGAAACTTTTGTCCAATTTTGTCATTTTGGTTATAATGCTGACACAATACCCATTGATTCACTAAAAAAAGTAATCAATATATTCAAACTAGTTTTATCTAGTCATTGTGTAAATGCGTGGCTAGATTATAGAAATGATTATTTTCATGACCATACTATTTTATACATCAACTTTTATTGATTTCCATGCTAATCTATCATTTTACTAATGGAGGGTGTGTATATAACGCAAAAGATCTACCTAATAAGGCTAGGCTAGGTTAAGTTAGATTTTTATTTTTTCGCACTTTTGTCCTCCATTTGCAGATTAATTAATAGCTACAATCCACGATATGATCAGCTGAACCAACAGCCACTTCATGACCAATCACTTTATGATATGATTATTATGTGGGGCAATTATCATCAAAACGCTGGATCGTTGATTGGACCAGGCCACATCGTAATGTGGGCAGCGGGCACTGATCTACATCATGAAATTTATGAATTAGTTTATGGACGGCATTTGCCTACGACATAAATATAATTCTACCCGCAAAAAAATTCTAGGTACAGTCACCAGCATAAAGCATAAAAATCTGATACGACTCTATTTCTAAGGCCGGAAGGACGTGTCAGATATTTTTACACGCTCCGCTGTGGCAGATATTAATGCTGGTGACTGTACGTAATTTGTCATGTAGCGGTAGACGACACTATAATTCCAATAAATCGATGAAATCCTCATTTACGAGAGCCTCCGTCGATTTTCTTCGGTACTAGAGTGTGACGCGGCGCTCCAATGCGCAGGCGTTGTTATGTGAGACAGTTGCGACAATCAAATTACCCGAACAATAAGTCAATCGAAATTAATCTATGTGGAGGAGTTACCAAACCGATAAATCGATCAACTTAACTTGGAGTAATTATGTTCCAACATTCTTCTATACCCACTGTAGGAAGAGGTGTATCTCTACATATATTTTAGTAATTATTATAGATACTAGCTATTGCCCGCGGCTTCACCCCCGTAGTAATTTTTCCAAACTTTCTTTCATAAAACCTTCTCCTTAGTAACAAATACAACAAAAAAAAATTAGCGAAATCGGTCTAGCCGTTCCCGAGTTTTGCGCTTAACAACACATTTTACGATATTTTTTTATTTATATAGAAGATTATTTATTGTCCTGCATGTGTGTCCTTTCATAATCTCGTTAATTTCATCACAAAATCAAAAGTTTAAAAAAACGTCTATTAAATTTCGTTCGAAACAGCTAGCTTGTCATATCGAAAAGCTTTTGTTTAACGCGCAATGTAAATAAAAGGTGCACTGTGCACTCCGATGCCCGTATTAGATCAAGCTGAAAATATACGCTTATAACCTTCGTTATTCTATTCTATAAAGCGTACGAAGATAAACTATTGTAGAATCTATAAGCTGGGAGAGTACGGTTAATTTTGCCGTGGATATAAAGATTCTGTCTGCCATTGTTGTGGCTTGCTGATGCAAGTATGAAGCTGTGTTATCCCCTGACAATAGCAACTACTTACACGAATAAGTGAATGTCTTACGTTACGTTGTAAATTTAGTGAGGATAAACTGCTTACAGTGAAGATTATAAAGGATCTTGATTTTTTTGTAGCGAAATTACTGTGCAGACCGACCAGAACCGACCAGACTAGAGGTTTACCTTTCTTTTCATAAGTACCTATTATTGGCAACAGACTGCAACAGACAACCTTTTTATAAACTTTTATGCGTTTTTACTATATCAATTTTTTTAAGTTATTATTAGTTTTTATTTTCAAGTCATATAATGTCATGTGACATTTTAATGATAATATGGTAAGCAATTTATTTATTTTGCACCGTAATATTGACAACCGTAATACCTACATTTAAAACTAGTGCCTTCTTTAGTGTAGAGACATCCTCCTTCCCAACATTCCGTTGGCGAGTCCCACCGGTCAGTCAACCACTGCGATGTTCCTCCTAGCATGCCAGCAACGCATGCAACATTTCTTTCGTCTGTGAACCAGAAGTGAAAATAGATGCAGCAAATTTTAGTTAAAGTAACATAAAGATAATGGTTTTAGTAGTGTTTTAAAATAATTTCAGTAAGGACCTAAAATTATAATTTTTAATACTTAATAAATAAATACTAAGCGGTTTAGATATGATGAAGTAACCAACAATAAACAAACAAACTAACTAACTAACAAACAGACTACAAACTTTCGCATTTATAATTTAGTGGGAAAATTCTTCTTTCGCTAAGCTGCCCCTTAGGTAGACTACCCTCTTACTTATAACACTAGAAGCATTCGATCGAACTCTAGTAGCTAATATCGCCTGGTAGATAGATACAGTCACCAGCACCATCTGATCTAACCCAACAAAACGTGCATAAATACAACAACTGAACACAACAACACCCACGCACAACAACAACAACTCTATTTTTAAGGACGGTAGGAAGTGTCACAAATTTTTTCACTTTCCGCTGTGGCCGATATGAATGCAGGTGATTGTACTAAAATGTTCCTAATGTCAACAGTTAGAAAGTGACAATTAACCACATGTTATTGTTCGGACAGTTAAATCATGACAAACGATGCACGTTTACCTACTATTGATTGACAGAGCATTAGCATGAATGGCTTTCGCCTTTCCCTTGTTCTGCGGTGGACGGCAAAAACTAGGAGGAACATTCGGTTTGGAAAGCCAAGGCATTGTACTGGTGTGCGAGGTGTAGCAGAAAAGAGGTAGCGGGGATATTAGACAAAACCGACCAAGGGCAACAAGGGACTCGTACAGAGTTCCGTACGTATCAAAATATACACTTTATACGGCTGAAACTGTAAATATACAGTGTTTTGTTTACAGAGCCCTGCTTCTAAGCAAAGTTTGCGAAATGTGGAGTATTTTTTAACCAACTTCAAAATATAAGGGAATTTAAACGTTTTTTTTTATTTATTAAGTTAATGGTGTTTACTTAGTAAAATATACGTAGGTAATTTACAATATTAAAAATTAATCGAAACAAAACTTTCTCAAAAAAAGCTAACTTTCTTAGCAATTTTTTCCTTTGATTCCAATACTTATTAAAAAAAGTATTATATGACTTCTGAACAATCATAACCTCAATCAACGGGGTAGGTTAAATTTTTTTCGTGCCCTTATAAAAATATTTTTTGCCAATGTATACTGTAGGTATTTGTACAATTGTTTTTTTTTTGTATTTGTATTCATACAATTTTATTCTGTGAAAATTTAAAGACTGTAGCTCCAATTGTTTGGCTGTAAAACCTTTGTGATAGATGAGAGACAAACGGACACGTGAGTGATAGCCATAGGGCTCCGTTTCGACCCTTCGGATACGGAACCCTGAAAAACACGTCGACCGTTGGAACGGTAGTCCACGTTTGACCTTTCCTATCTGTATTTATAAAGACTAAGATGCATCAAGTTATTATAACCATAACCAAATTTGATAAACTTATTTCCATTAAAGTAAGAATTCATCGTTTATTAGAACTTTTACAATAAGCGTGGCAAAAACAAGTCATCACGAAATAAAAAGTTATTAAGCGATGTATAGTTTTATTTCTAACAGATTACCTCGTATTGTGTTTAATAACATTCTTTTCTCGCTAGCGCTTATACCTTAGAGCGGCAAAGGTCATGCTTCATTTGTCATATTATAGCCAAGTGATTTGCATGCTGCTTGCTTGCTAACGACATCAATCTAACGGGCATAACAGATCATGCCGAATACTGGAATAATATTGAGATGAAAACTGTTATAAAGCACTTACATCCAACCGCAACGTAGGACTTCCACCAACGAGATGGGCGGGTGACCTGGTTAAAGCCGCGGGTCCACAGTGGATTGGATGCAGGCCGCTTCGAACCGAAGCAACTGGAGGATTATGGAGGAGGCTTATGTTTAACCGTGGACGTCCTACGGCTACATACGTGTGGTTACAGTTTGTGGCTGTATCAACAAAACACACTGTATATTAATTTTATGCTCGCATGTTCGCATTTTTTTGCTCGCAGGACTGATGGCCGATGGGGTCAGAAGGTTCTCGAATGGCGGCCGCGGACCGGAAGACGAGCTGTCGGTAGGCCTCCAACAAGATGGAGCGACGACTTGGTTAAGATCGCGGGATCGCAGTGGATGCGGAAAGCACAAGACCGGTCTGAGTGGAGAGCCTTGGGGGAGGCCTATGTCCAGCAGTGGACGTCTTTCGGCTGACATGATGATGATGATGATGAATAATTTTATGAGGCGTCTAGGACTCAATCAAGGAAAATAAATTATCCAATTTATTTTATAATTGATGAGAGGATTTACAGGCTTAATCGCTAAAAGATAATTAATTAACAATAAATCGCATAAGTTCAAAACACAAAATGTCTTATAATTTTTCCAGGCAGTTCTTTGTTAGTTCTAGTTGGCATAGCCGTAAAACTCGGTCAAGACAAAAGAGAAAAATTACTACACATTGGTTTAGACGTAGCAAAAACTATCTTTAGTACTTTTTGTGTTCCAGTTTCATCTTACGAACATAAAAAGCCTACGGACAAATAAACTTTCACTGGCTATTCTACTTCACTATTTACTCAAATACGACTTTTATTTAAAAGAAAACAAAACAAACAAATAATTACACCACAAAACTAGTTAAATCTGAGCAAAATTAGCAACAAACCTAATTAAACTTAGTAAAAATTTGTAATTAATTTGAATATATTTAACGCTTTCGTTTCGCCTTATTATAGGCTTGTATGAAACTGTGATGCATTCTGCACAATTAGTTGGTTAATTTTGGTTATATGCGTTATTATATGAGTGATTACGACACGAGGATAAAAGCTGCATGCTAATGCGTTGGCAATGATAGTGATGAAACAAAAAAACTTTTTAATGTTTCTTTATATGAACAACACTCGGACATTCATCTTTTTCAAGACTTTCTGGAACTTTTTATAACGCGCAGTTTTAGATTTGATTTACGAGTATGAATATGAAGTCTATTCCTAGAGCCGTTCGAGTCGGCTTGTTTATATTTCGCATCCTTTCAACGTTGTACTGGAGTGAAGTGGAACATGTACACATAACATAACTGAAGTATTTTCATGAAATGTAAAATTTTACCCGTGTGGTGCCGGTGTCGGGTTAAAATTACACCTCTCCATTTCTTCCGTGGATGTCGTAAGAGGCGACTGAGGATATAGGTTAAGGTATTTGTTTGTTACTTCATCACGTCTAAACCGCTGAACCGATTTATATGAAATTCGGTATACAGATAGTTTGAGTCCTGGGGAAGGACATAAGTAAGTTTTTATCCCGGAAAATAGCATAGTTCCCCGGGGATAGCGGTAAATGAATTCTACGCGGACGTAGTCGCGGGTAAAGGTCTTCCCCGGGACGCAAACTATCTGTATACCGAATTTCATATAAATCGGTTCAGCGGTTTAGACGTGATGAAGTAACAAACAAACAAATAAACAAACAAACAAACTTTCGCATTTGTTATATTAGTGGGATTATAAAAAATCTAAACATTTATGTTATGCTGTGTACAATTGAAAGCCTCAAATGTTTTTAGTCCTTAAAAGATATACATCATAATACGTAAGGAGGTAAAGTTGCGATGTCGCAACGTTCAAGAACTGCTCAATTTGATATTATATTACCTAATAAACTTTCTTCGTATGCATCATTAACAAGACTGAGAAAAAAAACCATATTTATATGACTTGTATTTTAACGAAGAAGCTATGATTTCGTTAAACAAAAATATAGTTATGTTATTACGACTAATAGCACAACAACACGCTACTTCATTATGTCGTTGCGTAAAACACAGTTGATTTTATTTCGTCTATTTGAGTACTTCTAACAAACATTGTAAGTAGAAGAAAAAATAAAACAATTACATTTTCTTTTGTAGAGCTGCACTGACTATTCTAACAGGTGATCTCGTATACCACTAACAGACGTCCGGCGGACGTCCGAGGATGATCGCCGGAACTACAGTTACCACACCCGTCCGGCGCCGGAACGTAGGCCTCTCCGGACATCGCAATTTGTAGTCTAAATCTATCATTAGAGAATTAGGGCGGAATGTTTGTAGGTGGTTTGATCATTTTATTACTTGGCTATTTTCGGCGTAGTACCTAAGTACTTGAAACATTTCTTATTTTTAATCGACTATGTAAGAAGAAACTAACGTAAATGACCTGGTCCACAGAACTATGCTCGGGCAATTTTGACAAATATGGTATCACATGATGGGTCGTCGCGCCACGAATGTCATAGGCTAATTATTTCAATTAACATTTGTTTTATTTGTACTGTAGGTTAGGTTATAAATATCTGAATGTGTATTACATAAAAACATTGAGCTGCTATGTGCCATTAAAATAAAAAATATCAGAAACGAAACTCCGCATCTTACGTTTATGATACGGTCTTTATGAATCCGGTTCCGTTTTAACAGCCGATAGTCAGAGTTTTTCATTAGGTACATTGGGTGCGTTCCTTCTACTAAGTGGTACTCTCATGATCAAAACGCATTAAGTATATCAATCAAAAGTAGTTTAATACGCCTCGTTTATTTTTATAAGGCCCGTTGGCCGCCCGCCTTGACCTAGCCTGGGCATTAACTTTCATCCACATACATACACCTGTCAATGTTATTGCCGAACAAGACCTTTAATCGCGAACAACTCATTATATTCTAAAGCACGGCCCACACTGTTTGGTATCCTGAAATTTGAAGTCCGTCTGAATATTCGCCTAGTAACAGTAACCTAGTGGTTACTTTACTGAAAAACGAAGCACGCAGTATTCAGATTCAGTATTATTTATTGAACACACTAAAACACCTGTTGGGCGCGGCAATTTTAAAATTAATTACATGAATTAACTTATACTCAATGCTATTTTGTATTTTTTAAGGAACACTTATAATTAAAATTTTCTAGTTAATCACAGAATGAATAGATAATAGGACAAGTAATACCTAGTGTAATGAGATCACCTTAATGATAATAAATTGATAGCATAACGTTTTACTTTAATTTAAATACTGTCCTATACAGGAACTCTATCTACCAAGGTCAACTCTTCCTAGGGTAGCCATAAGATATGACAACTCTACCTTACCATGTCGTCTCTGCTTAGATATGCCTTGTACTCATTACACTAGCATTATAATGTGGACTTATCTGGCTTTATATTAATACTAGCTTTTGTCCGCGGCTTCGCCCGCGTGGAATTCGGTTATCGCGCGCTCCTCCCTCGGGAACTGTGCATTTTTCCGGGATAAAAAGCCTATGTCACTCTCTGGCCTATAAACTATCTCTATGCCAAAAATACGGACAAACATACATACAAACACACACACTTTCACATTTATAATATTAAGTATGGATGTGCTAGATGCAGGAATTAAGTATATTATGTATGACTCATGGCAGACTTAGACCTACGTAGATTTGACATGGAAAGGTAGCGCTGCCATGCTTAACGGTCTACCTATCTGTTGTATTCTTGTATATTTATTTCGGGGATCGCGAAAACACAGCTCCAACGATTCCGACGAAATTTGCTACGTGGGGCTTTTCCGGGGCGAACTATCAAACTAAGCTTGGTTTTATCTCTGGATAAACGAGTGTTTCCGAGATTCAGCTTGAACAAAGCCAGCCGTGCAGGCCCTAGAGGTATGTACACTACGAAGTGCAAAATTCGAACTTCTCGATCTTGCCGTCCTACTGACGCTTATATTATTTAATACGAGAGTGAGAGGGACGGTACGATACGAACTTCGATCTTCGAATTTCGTAGTAACCCCCTAGGTACCAAGTGATAATAGTGCAAACTTTAGAGCGTTATTAGTTCACGTTTAGTTTAATTTCGATGCTCGTTTACATGCTGTTTTATAAAAAAATGATATGGCATCAATAGAATTAAACATGTCATTATTCTAACAAAAGTTGTCTTTGCAGACATTTTTTTAGGCTAATGTTATTTTAATGAAGTAGAACGTTATTCTGAAGAATGGCGTGTATCGCGTGCGTTATTTAGAATACCTAATGTTATGAAAAGGCAGACAAGTGTTCAATGCCGTTTAGTTTTTGCCGTTCATACTAGTCTAATTATTTTTATTAAAGACTATAATAATAAACTAAAGAACAAAACTTCTTGTAAGTGATGTCTTATAGCCCTTAGAAAATAAGGTTCGATTGAAAGGCATTAGACCGTAAAAAAGGCACGTATCTGGTCTGGACACTTGACGAAGGGTAAATGCAACATCATCATGGTTTCTTGTTTCATGCATAGCCAGCAGCAGTAGGTACCTATTCGACGATTGAACAAGATATTCATGTAGGTACCTACTTCAATCAGGTGCCTTATGTCACGTCTGGCTCAAAACAGTTTAACTTTGCCATAAAATTACTATTAATGAAGAAATAAAAAAATCGTGTAGATCAAGAACTCGTTGAGAATGTAATTGAATGGCTGCTGACCACAACCAAGTGTTATGAAATACACATTTAATGAGCGGTGCCCAAATTATAGTGATTGGACGTGGGCGCGCGGTTTTGCCAAATTGGAGCAGTCTTACCAAATTTTTGTAACACCTTCAGCATTAATATTATGTATGTACTTTTACTTCATGTCACGTCTAGTTTATTATTATTCAGTTGTTTTATTTTGGAATTTTTGCCTGAGGATAAGTTAGTACGGGGTTGAAAAGATCATGTCAGGCATACGATATCATTTTTTAGGGTTCCGGAGCCAAAATGGCAAAAACGGAATCCTTATAGTTCCGCCATGTCTGTCTGTCTGTCTGTCCGTCCATCCGCGGCTTTGCTCAGGGACTATCAATGCTAGAAAGCTGTAATTTTGCACGAATATGTATGTAAACTATGCCGACCAAATGGTACAATAAAAATTTTAAAAATATTCCCATAGAGGCCCATAGACGTAAAGTGGGGGTGATTTTTTTTTTCATCCAAACTTGTAATGTGGGGTATCGTTGGATAGGTCTTTCAAAATCATTAGGGGGTTGCTAAAACGATTTTTCGATTCAGTGATTTATTTGCAAAATATTCAATTTTAAAATGCAAATTTTCATTAAAATCGAGCGTCCCCCCCTCTAAAATCTAAACCGGTGGATGGAAAATTTTGAAAAAATCCAGAATGGTAGTAAGTTTATCAAACTTTCAAGGAAAACTATAACGGCTAAGTTTGCTTGAGAATTATTAGTAGTTTAAGAGTAAATAGCAGCTTAAGGTATAAAATATACCTAAACTTGGAAGATTCCGTATAAAATACGAAATTCTTAGAAAAATATTACTTACTTTTTTCGTAATGGCTACGGAACCCTATTTTGGGCGTGTCCTACACGCTCTTGGCCGGCTTTTAAAATAAAGTATCCACCACTAGATTTTGTTAATCTGCCGTTAAAATTCGGAGATTTTTGAAGATTATTTCTCAAATAATTCCTGGCTTATTCATTTTTAGAAACTACATACGTTTAAAAGTTCACATTAAATATTCAAATAATGAAATAAAACTAACCTTTATAATTTTCTAATGGGTAGTATCAAAACGCACATCAAAAAAGTCGGTCATTTTTTATCCAAAAAAATCCGAATTCACATCAAAAATACTGATTGCACAGCAAAATACTCCACTCAAAATATTACGTAATAAACAGCAAATTATATTCGAGGCGTACCGCTACTCGTATTTATCTTAAAGTAAAGCATTTTTATGAATGCACAGCTAATAATGGCTAACGTACATCATACCTTGTAACTCTATTTTTTTTTAATATAAGTAGCTTCTATTTTTTACATGTCAAATATATAATCGCCTATCAATTTATTTTCAGCATGTAATTTACAAAATAAATGATTTAAACAATGAAAACTTAATAATAATAATTAAAAAAATTATACGACTACTAAAGGATTTTTTAACTCAGAAATGTTACTACAGTATAAATGAATATTTAGAAGAATAAAGAAAAATAGTTATCCTGTTATTATTATGTTTGTTTGTTGTTATTAAAGATGATCTCATTGCACTAGGTATTACTTGTCCTATTATCTATTCATTCTGTGATACCACATAAGTTCTAAGTTTATCTTATTTCTAGATAAATGTATAGTTTATTTAGATACCTTACATAAAGTTAATTTATAAGTGTTCCTTAAACCTCTTCCTAAAAATTACATGAAGTTAAAATAGCATAATATGTTATGTTTAAGTTAATTAATGTAATTAATTTTAAAATTGCCACGCCCCAACACGGCATCATTTTGTATAATTTTTGTAAAAGGTGTTGCAATAAATAAATACTGAATACTGAATACCGAAAAACTAATATAAATCTAAAAAAGGCCACTGTGGCATGGTTCCAAGAATGCTGGCAGCATTTCCTCGCTGTATGACGATGCCAAGACGCTGTGCGAGGAAGCTGCCAGCCCTCATGTCTCCGGTGGCGTCGACCATTCTCTTTGCCATCTATATTCTTTTTACATAACCAGCACTAGTAGGGGCCAAATTATTTCCTAAATAAATAAGGATCTGGCGCTTCGCCGGCCGCTGCCGCGGCGCGCTCGCTTTGCTCGCTCGGCTCGCGCGTTGTGGTCGCAATTGTACCTAACGCTCCTTCTCGCTCCGCTCGTCGTCGTACCTAATTTTCCGGTGCCAAATTGACAGTAAAAGTTATTTTGCTATGAGAATGAGTATCATCTAGTTAATTTGCTGTGGAGTCAGTATTTTTGCTGTGCATTCAGTATTTTTCATGTGATTGTAGTATTTTTGTATAGTTTGTGTTGATGTAAATTTTCGAATTATCTGCAGTACTAGTTTTGCTAAACATTTAGTTTATTTGTATTGAAATAATTTAATTGACGTACAAAGGTATATAAATGATGAGAATAAATTGATAGCCAATCATTTATTTGATGTGCAATTAATAATATTCCTTTTCTAATCATATTTGAGTGGACGAAAGCAAAATTAGTCTAGACCACGTAACATTGTGTAAAAGCTTCCTTGTGAAACATTTTCTAGCATTTGCTAATCGTTTTATGCAATTTAATCTTTTGTTACATTGATTTCACGTTTAGGCTTACGATGGCGGAAATTATTCAATATTTCGTTTATGTTATAGCATCGAATATGCAGATTCAGAATTTGCGAATTAATCAAGTAGAATAATGTCAAAATGGCAAAAAATAATAATAATGCCGTGCCAAATACATATTCAGAATGAAAAAATATTCACCGGCCTATATTATAAATTATAACCGATGCGTCCCACAGCTAGGCACAGATCTCTCAGAATGAGGGGACTTGGACTGTCGTTCCCACGCAGGCCCAGAGTGGAATGAGAACGTCACTAATACCGAGGTGACTTTACGAAGATTATTGTATCCGACTAATAAACTAAAACTCATCTCTATTTATATAATTATGTGGCCAGAAGAAATATTGTGTGTTCTGCTAAGTACTTAGATATTTCTGCATATCAAATATTGTCGATATTAAAAGACATCGATGTTTATTCGCTTGAAACAAATACGTTAAGTATTCCAAAAAAAATACATTTCTCTCCAATACCTATTCACAGACAGATCAAGTCAGGCTTCAAACTTGTACCTATGTCTAACTTTTAGTCGTAGGTACAGTCAGCATCAAAAGTAGCTGGTTACTTTTGTAGTTTGTCGTTTTACACAAACGCACATAGCGCCATACAAGTTAAGTACAAGATTGACAAATGAGTTAATGTGACAGAGTAAAAAAGTAACCAGCTACTTTTGATGCTGACGATACTTGATTGATAGCGAATTTAATGAGCCAGCGTGATCTAATGTTAATTTCAATTATTTAGAAACTGACACGCTAATTACCTGCTATCAGACGTTGACTGGTTAATTACGCGAATCCTATGCGCGCACGCATGATCCGACCGAACAGTCTGCGCATTAATCAACATGATCTATATTCGTTTCTCACGCATGCTGTAATGTAGCTTGTATATTTACCATTGACCGAAATCAGTACTGTGGTTATATTAATATACAAAAAATAAGTTGAACGGGAATATTTTTGAAGAGGGGCTAGTTCAAGTGTGCACCCCTTCAAAGATTTTTTGCTGAAAATTTTTCATTCAGGTAAATGACACATCTATGTCGAATTATACTTTGAACACGAACCAAATGCATAGTCCAACAAGTACCTAACTTAGTGCTTTACCATAAGGCATGAAATTATGATCACATGACATGTACTTATGACGGATAATAGTCTTAGGTGTTTTAAGCTATAGGTACAATGAGATTGAATCTTAGGGTGGTTAAAGAATTTCTTAGGTTGACTATATTGAAAACTTATATTCTTCAAAAAACTTAACTGGCTGAAATATTCGGGAAAAAAATGTACTCCTAAAGTAACGTATCAATGTGACCTTAATATAGCAATAAACAAATTAACAACATATAGTGTGGAAATACCTAAGCAAACTCTACTTGGGTCGTGTAAAATACGAACGGTTCACAGGAAGCCGACTGGATGTAAACTTACTCTGACAGGCAATAAAAGTCACGCGATCATTCACTCTGGTAATTTTGCATTCATACAATTATCGTTACTGTTACTACAAGCCACTTATATGAAGAAACAAATAGTTATTTTAAATAATTGTAGTACCTACCTGCCAGATTGCCGTGTGTCGAATATTACGACGAGAACTGTTATAAAAATTAAGCAGCCTAAAACGCGCCTTTTTACCCTCATCCTATACCATTTGACAACACTCGATCTCAAACGCCAAATTTTAAAAGACAGACCCAAGCCCTCCTATACTTATACAATACATACAACTCACAATGTCAACTCTATTGTGCACCCTGCGGTAGAGTTTTCAAAACTAAGTTCGGTCTAGCGAGCCATTATAGAGCGCACGCTAGAAAATAATCTTTTTTGGAGGACTATATTATACAAGGTGTTAATTAAATAACTGAAAACCAGAAAGTAGTTTGCTCAGAATCGAGAGTAGAATCGATTACACTATGTTTTAAATTAGGTTGTGTTTGTGTTTTAAAATCCTTTTTTTATTGCGCCCAGTCTAGAAGTTACTACTGCAACATGCGCCAATTAAATATTTTAGCGAGGTTGCATACTATTTCGATAATTTAATACTGGCCATTTTGCTGTCAATGTGTGATTTTCTTCTAAAAACGTCAAAGCGCAACTGACAAGTACAAATTATAAGTGCAATGTAGAGTTAGAAATGAAGTAGAATTACTGACTAAGCAAAACGCACGAATATCTTTAACCTTTTAGTGGGTAACGGCAAGATATTTGCCGTCATACGACTCAGATATTTTATTTTTTTCTCAATGAACGTGTTGTTTAATTAATATAACTTTTGGTTCGCATAGGAGAACATACTCGTACCAATTTGCGAAAAAAAGAATAGCAGATAAACGTTATTCCAACCCATGTTAAATGATGATTCTTAGGCCTGAACTTAGATTTTTAACTATTCCTTACAATTGAACAAAAATGTTTGTAAATAAAATTTTGTTTGCTGGATTTATCCGATAGTCACAATTCTCTACTTTCAGAGACAAGATTGGCGATTATATCGCCTTAACTTAACTTAACTTTATAAGTTTAAAGAAAAAAAAATCTGTTATTTGATAATTTTAAAAAATGAAGACGGCAATATATTTGCCACTATCCGTTAAGTGTCTGGTGTTTATTAAAGGAAAGGGTGGGTTAGGCTACAATTGTTATTGATTTATATATGGAGCAATAGCTTAATTCAATACTTCAAATGGCCCGATATGCTCTTGCCCGGTTATTTATTTGAAAGAATTCAGTTTTAAGTTAAATAAAGGTTTTAATTATTTCTTATCATCTATTGGTTTTTAATTTATTTATTTTAGATACGTCGTGCCACCCGTAGTTCCCCGGCAAACTGACATGACGGTCTTGTCACTTTAATGCCCTTGGCTGATAGCGGCAAACATATTGCCGTCTCATAATTCGGAAACCCTGCAATAATATATACATTTCTCTTTCTCAAAAATCATAAAAAAATCATTCATGCTGTGCGTATCGCTAAAGTTCTCGATTCATTGCTTTAAAAAATAATGGTCAAAGGGTTAAAATAATGATGGCATTCAAAAATAAATGCAAAACTGACAAAAAATTACTTAAAATGAAAAAATATTTTGGGGTGCTTAGGTTTTCAGCTATTTAATTAACACCTTGTATATATACCATTTGACAGAAAGAAGAAGTGAAAACGAATCTGAGGCCTTATTGTCTAATACCTACAATTGAAATCACAATCGTTTTCACAACTTCTTTCTGCCACATGGAGTAAATATAAGGGTAGAAAGATATGGCGAATGCGATCGCGAACGTCAGAGTGTAAAGCCCAGTTTAGACTTGCAAGATAAATTATCCAAGTTTCATGCAATGCTGCGCTCGATTGACCACTTTAAAGTTGTTCGCTTTATGGAATCTCAATGTACCTAATCCAACTTGCATGATTTTTCTTGCTCGTCTAAACTGGGCTTTAGACAATACAGCCACTGCTTCTAAGGCTTCTGATGCCGTATTGTCAGACGAATTCCGAATATTCAACTCTTCCTTCTGTCAAACAACAATTCGGCCTCTGGATGGGAAGCATTTCTAAGAATGTGAAGATAGTGGATTAGATTCAGATAATAATGATACGGAAGAGATAAAATTTAAAATAAGAGGGTAGCTAGAGAATAAATGTGTACTGGGCTTGAGCCACTCCTTTTTTATAATTCGGTAGAATTAAGCAACAAGTAAACTAAACCACGCAATAGAAACTGCCGAATAACAACTAATTACATTAATTTGGCTTCAAGGATGATACAATCGAAATGCGGATCAACGTAAATTAATCACTTTAACGCGCTAACCAGCTACTTACGTGCGGAATAAGCCAGGGGTCAGCAACCTGCGGGCCGCATGCTTCCTCCTTCAAATACCGTTCCTAATTCATTTTTTTGTACTTTAATCCTCCTTGCTTTATTTACTGTAGTGAATTTTGTTGTCTATCTTTTCCCGCGGGTGTCGTAAAAGGCGACTAAGAAAGTGAGATTGGGCAGCAGCGTTCTCTTCTGCCAAATACGAATTCCACAGTATTGCGGTGCGAAAGGCAAGGGGACTACTACGCTAGTTTCCCAAGAAAGTTGTCATGAAGGTTCACCACTGATTCTCAACCGATGACCGGTCTTTCAAGTGTGTAGCGACTCAGCAGAAGAAAAAGAAGTACTCATAAACTTACTATTCCTACCAGTGGTATACAGTGAACATCTTCGTTAAGAAAGCCAGAGAGTGAGAGAAGTGTGAGTTAGGTATGTCGGATGCAACATTGACGTATGTCTTACTTGTCATTAAGTACTGACATTACAAAATATAGGTGTCGCGGTGGGAATCGAGTTGTTATGGCGCCAGGCTAATGATTTCTATAGTAAACCATTCTGAGAGGAGCATTAGTGCCTGTCAGTGGGATGTATAGGTATACATACACTTCTAAATCAAGTTGTCCATTTTTACCTCTCTTGCGTAATGGTTGTCGACACCTGGCAGAATCCATTGGCCTCAGTACCAAGCAAAAT
Source organism: Choristoneura fumiferana (assembly GCF_025370935.1). Classification (NCBI taxonomy): domain Eukaryota; kingdom Metazoa; phylum Arthropoda; class Insecta; order Lepidoptera; family Tortricidae; genus Choristoneura; species Choristoneura fumiferana. Next base: position 9,593,123 of record NC_133478.1, read on the forward strand.
GGAAGGTGTTCAGAAGGTGATAGTAGACATTAGAGGGCCATTTACAGCGTTACCGATCTAAGCACTTGGCTATGGAGCGATTCGCGGAACCTTTTAGCGCTAGTTGTTAGTGTTACGGCTATGCGTGTGGTCATTGACATTTTCTTGGTAAAGAGTTAGCTGATTTCTAGTGAAAATGCAAGTATAGATGTAGTTCAGTTAGACTTGCTTATACCGGGTAGGGTCTTTAACAGGAGTAGGGTAATTCCAGGATAGATGCCCCACTTTTTGAAAAAGCTTTATAACTCAATAATTCATCATTTTATAGCAATGTGTCCAATGCACATGATAACTATGACCCCTAATCTATTATTTTACTCTACTTGTTTTGACATATTATATGTCGTATAGATTTCGTGTAAATCGTACTTTTCTTGACCCCTTAAAAATGGGATAGATGCATACCGTGGGGGATAGACGACTCGGCGGCAAAAACGGGTTAGAGGATAGATAGATGCCCTTTAAAATCAAACAAGCTAAATTGAACATTTCAGTTTTTATTTTCATTATTTTGAAATAATTAGTTTTTTTTGTATTTGCAAATACAAAAAACCACACTAAATACAAGTTTTGTGTACGAGTACGTATAATTTGTTTTTTGTCATTCCATGTTATGGCGATAGCCAAAATCAAAATATTGTTGACTCCTTTTTCTCCCTTCTTCATTTCCTCGAAAGCTGCTTGCATGCTACTACAGCGCCCTGTTTTCTCTAATATTATTTATTATTATGAGGCATTTACAATAACATCATATCGGCCGTAGGACGTTCACTGTTGGGCATAGGCTGCATTTACCGCCCCTCTGCAACAAATTTATTTTATATTTAAAACAAGTTGAGGATAGATGCCCTTAGGGGCATCTATGGCGATTACAAAACGGGGCAACATTACTTTTCGCAGAGGATAAAATAAAGTAATGATAAAATCAGAAAAAAAAATCCATGTAGCCTAAGCTTCAGTGCTACCAAATCAATTAATGAAAGACAGAAATAATAAGCGAGTCAAAAGTTATTCGAACGCAAATACTTAAGACTCGTAATTTCCACGCTCTCTGAGGTCCCGCCGCGGAAGGTTTTGGCTCTTCATGACGAAACGCGTGCGCTCTTGCTCGCGATGGCAGCAGCACCGAGGTTTTGCGGGGCAGGCGTTTGCTATTATGCGGTGGAATTTTAGTCCCACAGTTCTGCTACTAGCCGAAATAAAAATCGAGGCATCTATCCCACTGGGGCATCTATCCTGGAATTATCCTAAAGTTTTTTTTGTTTTTATTTTTTCGTATGGGCTCTTGATTTAAGCAAATAATTAAAACCTCGTACTCGTCAAACTGAACGATATTAGTTTTATTTATTTAATTCACTTGGCTATGTCGGTAAACCTCGTTCTTTTACGTATCTCCAGATTTCTGATTCGATCCCGTTGAGAAACCCCGAGCATAGCTCGCTGGTTCTAGTAAAGTAAACAAATGACGTAGACAAGAAATCACACCAGTTCATAGTTACGCGTATTAAACCTGTTTACCAAAGGCATCGAAAACAAAACAGCATGTGTAAATACTGCACCTGTACGGAATGAATCTTTGTGAGCACAATCTCGTCCCAACACACCTGCTTTTTTGCGCCATCTCGTTTAACCGCAGAAGCCAGAAATACGCCCGGTCCAAATTATTGATGGTCAAAGTTTTTAAGGATAAATTCAATGTCTTTGCGATGAATCTGCGTTATAATATAACTATTTGGGCAATGTTTGTCTGTCTTGAGGAAAGACTAAAGATTAGTTCGAAACATGCAGCATAAACTTCTAGTGTGAGTGGATGGTTCATTACAATATATTTAAAAATTGTAGAAAGTTTGATTAGTTCAATCGAAAGTACCCAATAGTCACCCATTCGATCAGTTTAATTGTTTAGCTTATTAATAATTGCTTAGTTATAATATCTGTCTGTTAGCTTCAATCTGTGATAAAATAAATGAATGAAAGAATGTTAATTGGATGACCTATTAAAATACACCTACTGGCTACTAGGTTAAGTATTTACAACGATAGTTAAAGTGATTGTATTAAAATAGTGTAATTTTATTAGATTAGCTACCGTCTTAACATGAGTATATTATATCTACTACAACTTATTTTACGCATCAGGTTATTGTTACGTTACATCATGATATAGATAGAAAAGTAAATGCTATAGATTTGGTTTAGATATTGAAAAACATTTTTTTTTTTTAATAAATATGGAAATCATTTTTTTCAAATGTTGTTTAGAATAAGACATCAAAACCTACCTAATTTCTATCATGTTAATAAAACACTATAAACCTGGAAATAAAAAAAAGGTTACTTACCTGTCTTCTCCGGTACAAAATTCACATAGTCAATCATTACCTCATGGGTTGCTTTTGATTTAACTAATAGAGCAGTAATTCTCAAAATCATACTTACCGTCAAAAGAAGGAATGTTCCTTCAAGCGTAGGAGTGGCGCTACATGACAGGTGAGCGCCGGCGTTGCGATCGAATCAACCACCACTCCAATATCCCATCCCACTACCCCGCTGAGAAGTTACTACTGCAATATTAGTTAGTACTGCAATATAAATCAAATAGGAGAGTTCAAAAATACCATAAAAATCCAGAATCGTTTTTGTAAAAAATGATTTTCTTTGGTATTTGATACCGTCGTGAACACTGAGATATTGGTAAACCGGACTCACTTACCGGCTTTATTTAGTATCTATACCTACCATAGGTAACTTCTCCATATAGGTAGAGACTCCTTTCAAGACGAGTATTCCAACATAATGCATATAAAGAAAACAAGGGGTTCCAGGTTGCACCGCAGCATTCCTCGCAAGGCAGCCATCGTTCGTTGCTTCGGCGGCAAATCTCAGTTCGAAAGTTGATTCACGCTTGCTCGGACGCGCTACCGCCGCGCGCGCACATTCCGAATACGGTGCTTCTATATTCAAATTTGAAATTCGTCCGTTAACAATTTTTTTTTCGTAACCAGAATTTCAAATAGTGGCCAGTGCTGTGATTTTATATGAACCTGATTGGAATTTTACGGATTGTGCATACTATTCCTAAATTGGATACCTTTACCGCTTGGAGGCGGCTGGATTGTTAATTTTGTGAGTACTTATCATACATAGTTTAATTAAGTAGATTTGGACAGCTGTTTTTACTATGTATACGCTAGCCTTAAGTTTTCAGTGATTAAATTGATCAAGAATGTGCTATTCCACTATTCACAACACTTCCTACTCGATGAAAATTTCACATAGTTTGGGCTAACGATTATCTACTGTATAGATACACGATTATTTGATTATTATTTTTAAGATTATCTTACGATTAACGTATCTAGTAAAAAACATTTCGAACTTAAGGGTGGTAATGCAATTTCCTGGTTTTCTAAATTTAATTTTCTGGACCGATGTAATCCTACTTATAGGTAACTTATATTTTCACCAATTGAAAGTTTGTATATGCAGTTACCATATACCTAAATAACATTCTTCGATAGGTACTTGACCAGCAAATTCACCGTTAAGTAGAAGACAGCGATATTTGTTTCAAAGAGCATACCTTGACACAAATATCGTTGTCTTCGTCAGCTCCAGCTTATATATAGGTGTGTCCTACGTCTGTGCACAGGACTTCCTTCAAAATGTTAAGGCGTTGGCTAAATAACACATATGAGTTTTTATTTATTGATCGAGACTTGTTTTAACGCGCATATTATTGCTGTCTATAGTTGTCTATAGCATCTATAGAACAATAATAGATAGGTATGTGGTAGATCTGTATTTATGTAGGTACCTATGCATACATCTTCGGAATCATAATAGACTATTCTCACTGGTCATATTGATTTTTCCTATCAAACATTTGTAAATAGGTACCTTACCTATATAGTCCAAAGGAACGAAGTAGCAATTTTTAATTCTAGTGAATTGACCGAAAAAAGCTGATTTATTCTGTGTGTGAAATATGTGAACTATTTGTTGTCCATTTTTCAATTTTTTCAGTTGCCCAAAATAAAATAAACCTGACGCTGTTTCACCACAAAAATTAAGTAATATTGTTTTAAAGATATACAAAACCTTGTGGTAAAAGTGATAAAAAGTCAGATAATCTTTGTTGTTGGATCCAATAGAAAGTTTTGATGTAGGTAGTTACAAAATTAAAATGACGTCAAGAAATTTTGGATGTTTTATGTAGTTTATGTTTTATGATCTCGTCCTTAGGGTTAATAATTTCTTGACAAAACTGATTTCTTGTCAATTTCATGAGGGGACGACTTTTTGAGAAATATGAAACATGTCGGGCTAAACTCGATTTAAGACGTGAGTTATCTGGGTCAATATTTATATTTAATCGGCAAAAATGATTTTTTTTTTTGTAATCGATAAGTTATTTGAGCATGTTGTGTGTGATGTACATGAGTATTTCCAAAAAGTTGTCCCGTCATGAAATTGACAAGAAATCAAGAAATTATTAACCCTAAGGATGAGATCATAAAACATATATTTAATATTAGTAATTCTCGCGGTAGTTTCATGTTCAAAAACAACAGATAATTGTTTATCTTTAAATGTCAGATTCTCACAACAATTCCCTTCATAAACAACAATTCCCTTCGTAGGTCTTAGTTTGTAGGTTATATTATAAGTTTAGGTTAATTTTTCTATCATTTGATCTATGTATATTTTGTGTTGTTGATAGTAATAAAGATTTGGAGTTAAACAATAATATAAAAAAATGCCGAGAAATGCAGTCTTATTCCTTTCATTTAATAAATTCCGTTCAGTTAGTTTTTTTTATATTTTCACTTTTATTCTCCAAAAAGAGGCTCCTATGTATTAAATTCATTTACTATAGGTAGGTACCAATTCTCAACTCAATAGGTCCAGCAGTATCTATCATAGCAAATCGTGACAAACAGACACGCTAGTGATCCTGTAAGGGCTCTGTTTTGTACATTTGAGGTACGGATTCAAATAATAATAAACAATCTAAACAGGAAGAGTAAATAAACTTGGTTGTATTGTCAAATAGTTCCTATCAAATGAATATGTCGCTAAAGTCGAACGTTCAAGTTGACAGAGACGTCTATTGGCTTATTGTTTTGTGACATGCAAACGATTATCAACTTTAGGGTGGTAGACCACATATTTGGCTGATGGTACCTTCATGCTTACTCGTACATCTCATAACAAAAACATAACATTATTCAATTCTTCCATATCTAGGTAGAGGTACCTATGCACCTACTGTCAGAGCCAAATCTAGCCACGACAAACTCGTACGTAGCTATCAAAGACCATTAACAATGTAATAAAATCCAAAACTGCCACCGTACGCAATCATATTTTATTTAACGCTATCCAAAATGATGTGAGCTATGCATCTCGGCCTATGTAATAGGTAGGCAGGCAGGGCCTATGCCTCCTCTCAGAGTGAGAGGGCTTGGGCCGTAGTTCCCACGCGGGACTAGTGCGGACTGGGAACTTCACTTCAATGACGATGATTTCCTTCACCGTTAACAACGTAATCTTATGGTAAATTTCAAATGTAATTCACACAACAATTTTGAAAAACTCAAAGGTGCGAGCCTGGGCCCGAACCCACGGCCCTCTGCTTGAGAGGGAATAGGTCGAACCACTAGGCCACTAAATACGGCTTTTTTGTGAGGAGATAGCCAATGAGGGTTTTCACAGAGGCGAAACATCGCTAGATGGCGTAAGTGTCGTGAGGTCCGTTTGACGTTTTACGTTTGCTCGTAATTGGTTAAATATCTAAATGAGCCAATCGCAAGCAAACGTCAAACGGAGCTCACGATACTAACGCCATCTAGCGATATTTTGCCTCTGTGAATACCCTCATTGAATATCCTTAAGAATACATACCAAAGTACCTACTCCGTGCTAAGGCTATAAGTAGGTAACCCAGGCGCTACGGTACTCGAAACATAATACGTTAATCAATGCCTGTCACGCTCGCACTAAACATACATTGGCATGTCAGCTATCTGGTCACACTTTTCACCCAAACAAATTTGCATTGGCTCGAGATTTCTCGGCCTACATGCGGTCGCCTGCGCAAGTGAGGATAATTACCGCAATAACAATAATGATGGTCTTACGAATTTTGCCTTGCGACCCATTTGAAACAGTGGTTATGTTGTCGAGATTAGCACATGTTTAAGGCTATTTCACTGGTGTTTAGATTAGATTGTTGCACCTAAGAAAAGTACCTAATGGTCTGTGTACTACAATTAAATCAAAAAAGAATTAGAAAACATTTAGCTGAAAGTTAGCTGTTGAAGCATTTCGTGCACACACAAAACATAAAATGTTGTATTTATCCTAATAGAGTAGTAACACCCTAGGAATGACATAGGATAGTTTTTATACCGGAAAATAGAGTGGTTCTTGCGGGATAGCGATAAACGAATCTTGCGCAGACGGAGTTGCGGGCAACAGCTAGTAGGTATACCTATACATAAAACAAAGGACAGCATTGAAAATTTTGTACATTTTCTACCTTTTAGATTATTTTTCGGTGCGAGGTAGGTATGCGGGAACTAAAAAAAAGTACCTACTGCATTATAGTCTCATCTGTTTTAATAAGCACAAATTCACACAAAAAGATAGCCTTAAATTTGACACCGATCCGCGTCTTAAGCATCCTGGGCCGGATTAAGCATATCGGGGCCCCTGGGCAATGCCAATTGGGATTGATCACTTTTTTAGAATGTGGTCTAATTCCAAAACCATTTCGAGGAATAGGTTTTGTAGACTGTATACTTAATGATCTTTAGTGTGTAAATTAGTAAAATAAAACAACTTTTTTAATAATAATGCAAAATTAAACACGCAGCGCGGACAAGGACTATGACAGCACTCTCGATATTCTTTTGTTTTCTTTCCGCGCTGCTTGCTTTTCAATTTTATTAGTGGCCAATTGCTAGACAGCGTTGGTATACAAACTCTTTATTAAAACTTTGTACATGCGTCGTCTACAATCCGCCCCCTAGTGCTAGAAGAGCACTATTTCACCCCCGTGGGGACAGTAAGGCGACGCGTGTGACGAGCTGTCGCAGCAGCGCTGAGCGTGTGCGCACGACTACTATTCGAACGTTATCGTCGCGACCTGCATGAGCTGCGCTTTCTGCACCGTAACGCCAAAAACCACGGTCCAAATTGGGTTCGATTAGCACTACATATTCACCCTCTCTTAGAGGCCTCGTCTTCTTTTTCCGGTTTCTCCTGCGCAGGAGTTTATGCTTGTTTTTGAAGAGTAAACCTACTTCCCATCCATCACCTACTCTACGAGCTGACTCATCTAAAACTTTTAATGCAGGTAAGTGCGCCTTATTTTCACGACAAGCAGTAGACACTCCTTTAATATCTACCGAAAAGGAATGCTGTACTAGTTTATCTATTTCGTGAATATCGGACGTAGAGCTGTCGATCCCAGAATCGGCGTGAGTGGTATGAAAAACATTGTGACTTACATGTGGCGCGGTAGAGCGAGCGCGACCACAGTAGCCGTGGATGGACCACCCTAGCATGCAGCGAGTTGCGTACGGCGAATTTCGGTCGCCGTGAATTATTTGGAGCGGCGCTATAAGAAAATAATTATCTTCGCCGATTAGTAGCCGCGGCACTACACGCTCTTTGCACACGATATCTTTGACAGTTGACAACTGAGGATCAGAAATGTTGTTCACAAAAGATAAATTTTGTATAGGCAAACTTAACTTAGACACTTTACGTAAACATAATTTACGATAGTTATTGTCTCGTCCCGCTATATCGGCGCACACCTTGGGCGCATCTGATTGACAGACCTCAAGGCCGAACGCATCAATGAACTTAATATCACTGGCACTTTCACACTTCAAACCTAACTTATCAGCTAAGTCACTATCAATAATAGAGACAGACGCGGCGTCATCTAGTAGCGCGTACGTTTGCACCACACCTCGGGGTCCGCGAAGGGTCACAGCAACCACTTTAACATAACGTCGCCTTCCGGTGCCGACTTGACGTCCTCTGGCACTGCGACATGAGCTACGGTAGCGTCAGCTGCGGAGGCGGCATGCGGCGGCTCGCACAGTTCGGGCGCGGGCTCCATGGTGGCAGACATCGATTCGTCATACGAGTACACAGGTTCACGTGATTGTCCAGAGGTTGTATTTTTCCAATGTAGAAGGCGATGATGAGGTTGGCGGCAATGTTCGAAGTCACAAACTGGGGCAGAGCATGTGCTGATGTCATGGTGCGTTATTAGACAACGCGAACATAATTTTTGAGCCTTTACGTACCTCCGTCTGTCTCTACGCATGGCGCGTTTAAATGTTCGACAGTCTGGTAAAGCATGTTCGGCCTTTTTACAAAAGTTACATGTCATAACATCTGGTTCAGCGCTTACCGTAACAAGTATGGGTCGAGCAGGGTTGGGATAGCAGTCACTAGCTCGCTTGACAGGATTGTCTACGGGTAGCGGCCTCTTGAATTCACGCGGTTGATAAAGTGTACCCGCGATTGAAACTTTTTCAGCCTCTCTCTTCAAAAAATCAGCCAGTAACACTAACTTTGGCTCCCCGGCGCGCAGCCGATCGTACGCAAAGTCGGTCCACTTTCCTAGTAATGTACTGGGTAGCTTTGATGTTATAGCTGATGCAAGCTCTGGGTTGCGGAGATGGTCGTCTTGTTTCAGTGCGCGAATTGTTGCCAAGCAATTATTTACCTTCATGGCGAAGTTAATAAGGTCATATTGATAAAAAGCAGGCAAGGGAGGCAATTTGCGTAGTTTTGCTGTAAGGTTAATAATAATCAATTCTGACTGACCGAATTTTAGCTCTAAAGCTTCCATGACGGCTGCGGGCGACGTATTTCCGATTAGCAAATCAGTGACAGCTTCCTTAGCATCGCCTCGTAGAGCTCGTCGAAGCCGAGACAGGTTTTCATTTTCTGTGAAACTGCAGGTCAACGCAGACTCGTCATATGCGTTCTTGAAATGGAGCCACTCAACGCAGTCGCCGCTGAACAAAGGCAGGTCACGCGGCATGGCTAAGCGACTTAGTAATCGTTCTTCACGTTGAAAAGATGATTGATCCATCATGTCTTTGATTGCATGAGCCAACTGTAGTATGTCTGTGGCTTGTGCAGGCGCCGCACGGTCGGAAGAGTGAGCGACCGGCTCATGCTGCACAGGCAAGGGAGACATATTTAAACGTTGATTATCTAACCAATTATAGGGCTCGTGGTTCTCGCTGTGGCTGTGACTGATAAAGTCGTCCTCCCTATCAGACTCAGCGTCGAGGCGAGCTAAGTCGGCCGCGCGAGTCGTTTGTCGATGAGGTCCTTCTCGATGCGCGCCTTTTCCTCGGCTGCCTTTAACTCTAATTCCTTCCGCCTTGCTACCGACGATGCTGATGACTTTTTCGACTTACTTGAGCGAACATCGGAGGGAGGTGGCTGGACAAATGTAGAATCACAAGGAAGTTGCCGATGTGTAGATGGAACATCGCCGAGCCGAGCTGATTCTCCTGCAGCTAGCTCGCGGCAACGTTGCCGTGTCATAGGTGGTGGTGGCGTGTTGAACATTATTTCACTATATACACTGAATTTAAACTATGAAAAAACTATTGCACTGGTTTTAATTAATTTATTCGGTTCGATGTACCAAAATTGTAGACTGTATAATGATCTTTAGTGTGTAAATTAGTAAAATAAAACAACTTTTTAATAATAATGCAAAATTAAACACGCAGCGCGGACAAGGACTATGACAGCACTCTCGATATTCTTTTGTTTTCTTTCCGCGCTGCTTGCTTTTCAATTTTATTAGTGGCCAATTGCTAGACAGCGTTGGTATACAAACTCTTTATTAAAACTTTGTACATGCGTCGTCTACAGGTTTATTAAATCATTTTATCACTTATCACACTTTAGCAAAAAAATACAAACTGATCGTTTGTATATTTGCAAAATAACGTTTGACCTTTGTTTGACCTTCATTGTAAATAAACGTTATGTAACTACACCGCCTAATCCTAACACTGACAGGTGACAGATGACACTACGTTTTTTTAAATAATTGTGACGGGCAAAGAAAAATGTATCTTTTAACGCCATGGCAATTATGGTTACAGTAAACTGCTTCAACTTTGCCCTCTGGCCCCAACATTGCCCGAGTTGATTTAGAGTCGATAACTTAGAACTCTTATAGGTTTTAAACTTTTATCTACACGGGAATTATTATTACGGGGGATAAAAGTTTTAAAACCTAAAGGGTGCTAGTGCCAGAGGGCAAAATTGTAGCAGATCACCAGCTATTTTCAAGGTCAATCAGATTAACTGACAGCAAGCGTCGAAAGATGCATATTTTACAATTAGAATACAATTTTTACTTTATAAAACATTTTCAATTTCTTTAGTGCGCGCGCGAGGCCTCTAGCCGAAGCGGGGCCCCTATATTCCCTATATTATATCCCTATATTCTACCTAATGGCTAATCCGACCCTGTATCTATCTTTATTTTTTTTGGTGGATCTTTATATTAATTCAAAGGCCGTGATGGGCGCGCGGCCGCTGTCGCCTTTTGAACGGTCAAACTGCTTCTACCGGTTTCTGTGTCGCTCTCTCTTTACTTTTGAGTTAGACAAATCTTTTATATTACGTGCATAGAATATACCTATTTATTAGGTTTAGGTTTAAATAAAATTAATTTCCAT